>NC_136614.1:5091953-5291953 GCF_933228915.1 Telmatherina bonti
CGTAGGTTTTTGGGTTTTTTTTGTCTTTGTTTTCTTTCCTCTCCCTTTATCTCTTTCACCTTTCTCTTATCTGTCTGTCTTCTGTCCTCTCTGGTCCAGCAGTACAAACTCTACAATTCAAACAACAATACAAAATAAATATAGAAAGGGGATCATTATATCTATAAAGCTTCCCTTGGCAGAGAAAATTTGCTCAGCAGAACATCCAGACCATCATTCTGCTGCCTAAATGCTGGACAAGACAAACAAGCAAAGAAACCAAAGAGATTATTCATCATTACTGCAATCGTGTTAAACTTTGGACTTCATCGTGATGAGCACAAGCAGCCTTTATTGGGAGTAAAATTCTGTTTTCAGGCAGGAATGTGTGTCTGCCTCTCACACAGGCCAAGAATCAGGACAGAAAGATGCCTTTAAATTTTCTCTGTAGATCTTTTGTCTTTTCTTTGGAAAATCTGCTTCACATGATTGAAGTTTGAACTCAACAGAATCAGCTACCTGAACACCACAGTAAACATCCTGGGAGAACCGGAGACGTTTCTGACCTGCATAAACTATATTAGTCACGACTTGTTTTACATCACATTATAAACCACCTGAAACAACATGAGATTTAATATGGAAGCAAATATTTCACCTTGGAGTACTTACTATTGCATGGTAGTTCTTGGTAGTATGTCACAGGCTACAGGATGCAGCTGCAGCATGTCAGAATAAAAGCTGCATTATATGTTGTATGAAGGAACCTTGGTATGGGCGCCGCCATCATGCTTCACTGTGTGCAGTTTTTCATTTTGTTCCAGAAAATCTTGTAAAAACCATGTAAATCACAAAAACTTCTACATCCAGGTGAATTCCTTCGAAGCTTCAGCCGATGATCTGGAGCCGCTGAGGGGCCGTGTTGGGTTCAGATCCGTTCAGAAGCAGGGCTTTGCATTGTTGTGGTGATTCAGACGGAAAGATCTGGACTGAATGACAACGATGCTGATTCTTCAGGGTGGCAAAACCAGCTGAAAGAAGCACTTCTTTACCTCCTTTCTTGTCTGCATTTCTGGTTTTTCTTCCAAGTGTCCACTGCTGGATGGAAAGCAGACGATCCGACTCCTATAGGGAACGTTAAACCCTGCAGCTGCTCAGGGTTGGGTTGCAGCTCACCTGCAGGTTTTTCTTTTCAATTGTCGTTTTAGAAAGTCAGTATTATCAGACAGAGCTGTCGCGACGATGGTTGTAGGCAAAGTTTCTCCTGTCATGTTGTTATGCTACATGTTAGCATTGCTGCGAACATCTTCTGGACTGCAGATCTCATCTGCCTCTCTCCTTTTGGTTGGGGGGGGTTCTAGTCGGGAAGAAGCCACACTAATACTGTAGCCGATCAGAAGAAAACCTCAGCTATGTTACTATGAAACACACAGACCAGATGGGTAGATTTTCAGTAGTTTTATTGAAAAATGCCTCTTTTGTTTTCAGAAATAAATAAGAAAATAAGGCTGTGGAATTGACACTCTGCAGCAACAGCATGTTCATCATCTTCCACTGCTTTGAACTGCGTTTGGTACTGAGAAAATGGCCGGAATGACAACTATATTCTGGTTAAAAACATAGTAAACATACACCACAGACATGCAATTCCACTGCTGGTAATGCTAGCTGTGACAGGATAAAGCAAAACGGATAATTAAGTGTAAAGATACAGAATGAAAGCTGCATAAAGACATTGCTGAACTGAACGAGGTTACATGTGACTTACAGGACGGCGTTAGACAGAAAAAATTCAAAGCAAATGATTTCTCTCCTTCGCTAGCGCCGTGTGCACTGTTCAACACTGCTAATCAATACAGACTAAATGCAAATATGTTACAGGCAAAAAAAAACACGTTAAAAGAAAAAGCTCACAGGTTTTCATCAATTCTTTGTACTTTTGAAAACGTAGCCTGATCTGCCCCAAACACTCCCTCTGTCCAACACTAAAAAGGATATTCACACAAACTTTTAGGCATTTAAAGGTTTTTTCCAATAAATCCGAGGTGTCAAACCTCCTTCTTTACTGCGTATAACTCTAACAACAGACACAGGTTGAATAAAATAAAAACCAGAAAGAAGGCGTGGCATCTTATGATGCTAGTCTCTCCGAAGCTTTTCTTGGTAGCGACCTCTTACGACGCTGGTTTTGCAGAACCTGGCCCTCCTCGCGGACTGGGACCACTCGAGTGCCTGCTCGGAGATAATTTTGGGCTTTGTTTGAGCGTGAAACAGCAAAATTCCTGTCAGCATGCACAACAAGAACTGATGTTTCCGTCTCGGCTAAAAGCAGCGACTCAGTTGTTAGTTGGGGGATAGGGGGTGGGGAGGGGGGCATCACCTTGAGCTACGTCACTTTTTTAAAAGTTAGCATAACACCAGATGAGCTAGCCTAGCTGGGCGCTAATGAGATGCACTGATTAGCATTTGCTATGAGAAAATGCCGATTCATGAAAATCCTATCAGATTTAAAGCTGGTTTTCTGTCTGCTTTAAGGAGGAATTTGGTTTTGGAAACAACCTAAAAACATTGATTTATGTTGTTTTAGGAACAAAAATGTTAGCTTTAGTTAAAGCTAATTCCTGCAGGTCTTCCAGATAACTGAGGTCACTTAAAGAACTAATATCCTACGTAACATTGTGACACCAGATGAGCTAAGCAGGTTAAGTCGTAGTTATCATAGATCAGCATGAGCTGTTGGGCTTTTTTTTTATTTTTAATCACATAAATAACCAAATGCTAAGCCAACATGCTTGGAAACATGGAAAATAAATCCAGTATCTGTTTCAGAGAGTTTAGTAAACAAAACATGGACAGAGTCCATCACCTTTTCTCTAAAATGAGTGTCATGTTTTAGACTGGGAGCAGACCACCTGAGGAGACGCCCCTGCTGGAAAACATGTTAGTCCATCCACCAGGAGACGTTAGTAGCTTCACCCTGACACAGTTTAGGAGGAGTTACAGACAAGCTAAATGTTTGAAGCTGGAAGGTAAACACGAACCTCCAGGGTGGCGTGCAGATGAGCACTTTAATACGGGCAAATAAAAACGGTGTGTTGTCGTCAGCATTCAGCAAGCAGAAGCGTCCAAACTACAGATGTTAACGTGAAGTTTACCAGACATCATTTACACATGGCACAGTGGTGGTGGGAGCGTTGCTGGAGGTGGGGTTTGTTGCATGCCTCTCCACTGAACGCAACGTTTCTTTGTTTGTTCTTTGGCTTCAAGATGCAAACAGGACAGTAAACATGTTGGTGGCATGACGGCTGCTGCTGGCTGTGAGTCAATGTTAGTACCACGTCCCTCGTTCTGGTGTTGCTTTTCAGATTGTTAGTCGTTCCTGTGGTGGTTATCCTCTAAATGGCTCTAGAGCCTGCGAGCAGTTGTTTTTGTTCAGAAAGTCAGTGAAAGCAGCACAGGCGGCATTAAAAGTCTAATATGGGTAACCTGAAACAGGCCAAAGAGGATGGAAGGGGTCAGTCAGATCAAACTTCACCATTAGTTTCATGCATTAATCCAGAAAAACATGAGCAGACATTTTGGGAAATGCTTCGATTTCTGCGTTAAACTGGAGTCGGATTTTATCTGAGAGGTGTCCAGAATGAAGAAGCAGGTTTAAACGGTTCAGACTTCCTGATTCAGAATTTCACTTGATTTTTACCAAACCAGAACAGCGGCGCTGATTTATGCTGAGTCCTGCGCTGAGTCGTTCTGAGTCGTGCTGAGTCGTTCTGAGTCGTGCTGAGTCGTTCTGAGTCGTGCTGAGTCATTCTGAGTCGTTCTGAGTCGTGCTGAGTCGTTCTGAGTCGTTCTGAGTCGTGCTGAGTCGTTCTGAGTCGTTCTGAGTCGTGCTGAGTCGTTCTGAGTCGTGCTGAGTCGTGCTGAGTCGTTCTGAGTCGTGCTGAGTCATTCTGAGTCGTGCTGAGTCGTGCTGAGTCGTGCTGAGTCGTTCTGAGTCGTGCTGAGTCGTTCTGAGTCGTGCTGAGTCGTTCTGAGTCGTTCTGAGTCGTGCTGAGTCGTTCTGAGTCGTGCTGAGTCGTGCTGAGTCGTTCTGAGTCGTGCTGAGTCGTGCTGAGTCGTGCTGAGTCGTGCTGAGTCGTTCTGAGTCGTGCTGAGTCGTTCTGAGTCGTTCTGAGTCGTGCTGAGTCGTTCTGAGTCGTGCTGAGTCGTTCTGAGTCGTTCTGAGTCGTGCTGAGTCGTGCTGAGTCGTTCTGAGTCGTGCTGAGTCGTTCTGAGTCGTTCTGAGTCGTGCTGAGTCGTGCTGAGTCGTGCTGAGTCGTTCTGAGTCGTGCTGAGTCGTGCTGAGTCGTTCTGAGTCGTTCTGAGTCGTGCTGAGTCGTGCTGAGTCGTGCTGAGTCGTTCTGAGTCGTGCTGAGTCGTTCTGAGTCGTGCTGAGTCGTTCTGAGTCGTTCTGAGTCGTGCTGAGTCGTTCTGAGTCGTTCTGAGTCGTGCTGAGTCGTGCTGAGTCGTTCTGAGTCGTGCTGAGTCGTGCTGAGTCGTGCTGAGTCGTTCTGAGTCGTGCTGAGTCGTGCTGAGTCGTTCTGAGTCGTGCTGAGTCGTTCTGAGTCGTTCTGAGTCGTTCTGAGTCGTGCTGAGTCGTGCTGAGTCGTGCTGAGTCGTTCTGAGTCGTGCTGAGTCGTGCTGAGTCGTGCTGAGTCGTTCTGAGTCGTGCTGAGTCGTTCTGAGTCGTGCTGAGTCGTGCTGAGTCGTGCTGAGTCGTTCTGAGTCGTGCTGAGTCGTTCTGAGTCGTTCTGAGTCGTGCTGAGTCGTTCTGAGTCGTGCTGAGTCGTGCTGAGTCGTTCTGAGTCGTGCTGAGTCGTTCTGAGTCGTGCTGAGTCGTTCTGAGTCGTTCTGAGTCGTGCTGAGTCGTTCTGAGTCGTGCTGAGTCGTGCTGAGTCGTGCTGAGTCGTTCTGAGTCGTGCTGAGTCGTGCTGAGTCGTTCTGAGTCGTGCTGAGTCGTGCTGAGTCGTTCTGAGTCGTGCTGAGTCGTTCTGAGTCGTTCTGAGTCGTGCTGAGTCGTTCTGAGTCGTGCTGAGTCGTGCTGAGTCGTTCTGAGTCGTTCTGAGTCGTTCTGAGTCGTGCTGAGTCGTGCTGAGTCGTGCTGAGTCGTGCTGAGTCGTTCTGAGTCGTGCTGAGTCGTGCTGAGTCGTGCTGAGTCGTTCTGAGTCGTTCTGAGTCGTGCTGAGTCGTGCTGAGTCGTTCTGAGTCGTGCTGAGTCGTGCTGAGTCGTTCTGAGTCGTTCTGAGTCGTGCTGAGTCGTGCTGAGTCGTGCTGAGTCGTGCTGAGTCGTTCTGAGTCGTGCTGAGTCGTGCTGAGTCGTGCTGAGTCGTGCTGAGTCGTTCTGAGTCGTTCTGAGTCGTGCTGAGTCGTTCTGAGTCGTGCTGAGTCGTTCTGAGTCGTGCTGAGTCGTGCTGAGTCGTTCTGAGTCGTGCTGAGTCGTGCTGAGTCGTGCTGAGTCGTTCTGAGTCGTGCTGAGTCGTTCTGAGTCGTGCTGAGTCGTGCTGAGTCGTGCTGAGTCGTGCTGAGTCGTGCTGAGTCGTTCTGAGTCGTTCTGAGTCGTGCTGAGTCGTTCTGAGTCGTGCTGAGTCGTGCTGAGTCGTTCTGAGTCGTGCTGAGTCGTGCTGAGTCGTGCTGAGTCGTTCTGAGTCGTGCTGAGTCGTTCTGAGTCGTGCTGAGTCGTTCTGAGTCGTGCTGAGTCGTGCTGAGTCGTGCTGAGTCGTTCTGAGTCGTGCTGAGTCGTGCTGAGTCGTGCTGAGTCGTTCTGAGTCGTGCTGAGTCGTTCTGAGTCGTGCTGAGTCGTGCTGAGTCGTGCTGAGTCGTTCTGAGTCGTTCTGAGTCGTGCTGAGTCGTGCTGAGTCGTTCTGAGTCGTGCTGAGTCGTGCTGAGTCGTTCTGAGTCGTGCTGAGTCGTGCTGAGTCGTGCTGAGTCGTTCTGAGTCGTGCTGAGTCGTGCTGAGTCGTGCTGAGTCGTGCTGAGTCGTTCTGAGTCGTGCTGAGTCGTGCTGAGTCGTTCTGAGTCGTGCTGAGTCGTTCTGAGTCGTTCTGAGTCGTGCTGAGTCGTTCTGAGTCGTGCTGAGTCGTTCTGAGTCGTGCTGAGTCGTGCTGAGTCGTTCTGAGTCGTTCTGAGTCGTGCTGAGTCGTTCTGAGTCGTTCTGAGTCGTGCTGAGTCGTTCTGAGTCGTGCTGAGTCGTTCTGAGTCGTTCTGAGTCGTGCTGAGTCGTGCTGAGTCGTTCTGAGTCGTGCTGAGTCGTTCTGAGTCGTTCTGAGTCGTGCTGAGTCGTTCTGAGTCGTGCTGAGTCGTGCTGAGTCGTGCTGAGTCGTGCTGAGTCGTTCTGAGTCGTGCTGAGTCGTTCTGAGTCGTGCTGAGTCGTGCTGAGTCGTTCTGAGTCGTGCTGAGTCGTTCTGAGTCGTGCTGAGTCGTGCTGAGTCGTGCTGAGTCGTTCTGAGTCGTTCTGAGTCGTGCTGAGTCGTGCTGAGTCGTTCTGAGTCGTGCTGAGTCGTGCTGAGTCGTGCTGAGTCGTGCTGAGTCGTGCTGAGTCGTGCTGAGTCGTTCTGAGTCGTGCTGAGTCGTTCTGAGTCGTTCTGAGTCGTGCTGAGTCGTTCTGAGTCGTGCTGAGTCGTTCTGAGTCGTTCTGAGTCGTGCTGAGTCGTTCTGAGTCGTGCTGAGCCGTGCTGAGCCGTGCTGAGCCGTGCTGAGCCGTTCTGAGTCGTGCTGAGTCGTGCTGAGTCGTTCTGAGTCGTTCTGAGTCGTGCTGAGTCGTTCTGAGCCGTTCTGAGTCGTGCTGAGTCGTTCTGAGCCGTGCTGAGCCGTGCTGAGCCGTTCTGAGTCGTGCTGAGTCGTGCTGAGTCGTGCTGAGTCGTGCTGAGCCGTGCTGAGCCGTGCTGAGCCGTTCTGAGTCGTGCTGAGTCGTGCTGAGTCGTTCTGAGTCGTTCTGAGTCGTGCTGAGTCGTTCTGAGCCGTGCTGAGTCGTTCTGAGTCGTGCTGAGTCGTGCTGAGTCATTCTGAGCCGTTCTGAGTCGTGCTGAGTCGTTCTGAGCCGTGCTGAGCCGTGCTGAGCCGTTCTGAGTCGTGCTGAGTCGTTCTGAGTCGTGCTGAGTCGTTCTGAGTCGTTCTGAGTCGTGCTGAGTCGTTCTGAGCCGTGCTGAGTCGTTCTGAGCCGTGCTGAGTCGTTCTGAGTCGTGCTGAGTCGTGCTGAGTCGTGCTGAGTCGTGCTGAGCCGTGCTGAGCCGTGCTGAGCCGTTCTGAGTCGTGCTGAGTATTTAACCTCGTAAAAATGGCATCAGCGATTTTCTGCTTCAAGAAGCGGAAAGATTGTTTTAGCTTACAAAATATGAAGTACAATAATCATTTATTGTACAAATGTTCAATTTAATTTATATATTTTTTTATGATTGAACATATGATTAAATTGTTAATCATTTGTAAGTATGAACTAAAATTTATTCTATAAATATTAAAAACCATTGAGGTCAAATTATTCAAAATTCTATTTAAACAATGATTTGGTTTAATTTTATAACATTTTAATGTCTACATAAAATCTGTTTTGGTGGTTTCTGGATGCATCTGAAGAGTTTCCATCTGCTTCCGGTCTTTGTGTCATGCCAGGCTAATGCTAACGCTAACCCCCTCCTGGACTGGACTTCTGGAACCGACCCGGGTGGGAACAGAGGACAGAACATGTCCCAAAATGTGGTGATTTTATGGCAATGTACCTGCGTATCCCTGCCCGTTGTAAGGAATACCGACACACTGAGAGGAGTCACAGTAACCAGGAGGTCCCGGAGGCCCACGCACTCCAGCGTAGCCTGGACGTCCAGGGGGACCACGGGGCCCCTCAGAGCCTGGTGGTCCTGGAGATCCTGTCCTGGTCTCTCCTGGAGGACCTGTGAGGAAAACAAACATGACTGACTATAGTGTTAAAGAAGCACCATCGTGGCGGGTCGCTGGCCTCCATGTTGGTTTATCCGCCCAGAAACCGGACAGAAAATGACTTTGTCCTCGTCACGACGACTGCTGCAGCTGGATACACAATAAATACACAAATCCGCCTCAGATGTCACTGATGGTCCTGTTCAGAGAGGAAAAAGCTGCCGGATCTACTGACATCACCACCAGCCTGTGATTGGTCGGATCTGCTGCATGACATCACTGTTTAGTTCTTTTTGATGCAGCTTCGCGTGTTTAAGGCCTTGTGTGCTAAAACATGGTTTTTATGGCATCAACGTCCCCTTGGTTTCTGTGGCAACAGCACATGCCACCAGGACTCTTAACGTTATTATCGGACTTGTTTGGGAACGAGGTGATGGATTGGACCAATCAGACTCCTGCTGAGGAACCAAACCTGACTGGACGTCTAGCTGACGAGAAAACTTTGATAACGAGGGATTGTTTCTGCACAAATGTCTTTAACCAGATGTCTAAATGTCTCTGCAGCCGCTGAACTGTGAGGACCTTCGTCCCTCCTCCTCCTCTTCAGAGGACCAATGATGCATAAGGACCTGCTGTCCCAAAATGCATTGCAGCACAAACAGAAAGCTCAGAATGTCTGGTGCTTAGTTAGCCGGCATGTTACCATGGAAACAGTTTGTGACAGAAAAAACTTTACTGCTACAAAACAATTTTATATGTCAGGTTATCTGGTGTGAACCTCCTTAGGGCCAGGATCAGGGCCAGGACCAGGATCATTGGGGGTAATGCAGGTGTTTTAGTGGCCATCTGGCTGAAGATGTGAACTTCCTATCCCAGCGTCCCTAACTGGGACTCGAACCAGGTTTGTAGCGTGTTGCGCTATAGACCCAGGCGTTGTCCACACGCAGCAAATATCTTACAAAACCAAGATATTTTCCTCCAATGTGGCCAGTCATTCAAACAAAAAGGCAGATTTCTGAATCAAAAATGATTCTTTTAAAAACCTCCGACCAAAGTGAAGATGTGTGAATACTAAGGTTACTAAGATTGGATTAGAGGCGCTACCGCTGCCAGAAGGTTTGGTATGCTAAGGAATGAGTCAGTTTTACAACAACCCGACTACGTGTGGACATGGTCTCACTCTCAGAGTATAAATCATCATCATCACCATCATCATCGCCTGCAGGTGGAAGGCCTTCTCCAAGCCTACAACACACACCTAGACTGGTTGGACAGTCACCCTGTCCTCTCCAGGACCACTGAATCGGCTACGTTGGGTTAACCCTAACATACAGGACCCGAGTTGAGGGAGTCCTGACATACCTGCAGGTCCTCTCGGTCCTTTCTGTCCGACTCCTTCAGATCCCCGGTCACCCTTCTCTCCTGCAGGCCCTGAAGGAATCAGCCAGACAATAGATTTAGGGTTTGGACCTGGTTCTGAGTTATGGACTTATTAACTCTCCTGAGCCCACTTCATACCCCTCTCTCCTTGCTGGCCAGGTAGACCTGGGCTTCCAGGGAAGCCGTTCCTTCCTGCCGGGCCAGGTTCTCCGTGGGGTCCCTGCCTGCCTGGAGGTCCGGGAGGCCCCGGAGGGCCCGGGTTGTTGCTGCGGTACATGCCATTGGGGATCTGGTTGAGCAGAGTGTTGACGCGACTCATTTGATCTGAAAGAGAGGAAGACAGAATGTTACGGAAGCAACCGGAAGCTTTAGACATGGAGGTGAAGCGTGACGGAAACATACCGTTGACGAGCTGCGAGCAGACTTGTCTGGCGACGGATCGCATCATGTTCTGAGGAGCAAAGTCGCCCTGCGAGCAGAGAGCATGCATGCAGAGTCGGGATTCATGTGCAGGTCTGGAGGAACGTTTCCAAACGTTGCTCCGGGTCCGAAGGTTTTTCACATTGGACACATAGAACGTAATGGTTCAGAGCAGACAGCGTCACGACGAGCGTCACGACGAGCGTCACGGCTAGCGTCACGACGAGCATGACGACGAGCGTCACGACGAGCGTCACGGCGAGCGTTATGATGAGCGTTACGGCGAGTGTAACGACGAGCGTAACGACGAGCATGACGACGAGCGTCACGGCGAGCGTCACAGCGAGCGTCACGACGAGCGTCACGACGAGCGTTACAATAAGCATTACGGCTAGCATTACGGCTAGCGTTACGGCTAGCGTCACAATGAGCGTTATGAATAATGTTATGACGAGTTTTACGGCGAGCTTCATGACGAGTGTTACGGCGAGCGCCACGACGAGCGTTACGGCGAGCACCACGACGAGCGTTACGGCGAGCTTCATGGCGAGCGTTATGGCGAGCACCACAACGAGCTCTACGGCGAGCGTTACGGCGAGCGCCACGACGAGCATCACGACAAGCGTCATGGCGAGCGTTACAGCGAGTGTTACGGCTAGCGTTACAGCTAGCGTTACAGCGAGTGTTACGGCGAGTGTTACGGCTAGCGTTACAGCTAGCGTTACAGCGAGTGTTACGGCTAGCGTTACAGCTAGCGTTACAGCGAGTGTTACGGCTAGCGTTACGGCTAGCGTTACAGCTAGCGTTACAGCGAGTGTTACGGCGAGTGTTACGGCTAGCGTTACAGCTAGCGTTACGACGAGCGTCACGGCTAGCGTCACGACGAGCATGACGACGAGCGTCACGACGAGCGTCACGGCGAGCGTTATGATGAGCGTGACGACGAGCGTCACGACGAGCGTCACGATGAGCGTCACGACGAGCGTCACGACGAGCATGACGACGAGCGTCACGACGAGCGTCACGACGAGCATGACGACGAGCGTCACGACGAGCATGACGACGAGCGTAACGACGAGCGTCACGCGAGCGTTACAATAAGCATTACGGCTAGCATTACGGCTAGCGTTACGGCTAGCGTCACAATGAGCGTTATGATGAGCGTTATGAATAATGTTATGACGAGTGTTACGGCGAGCTTCAAGACGAGCGTTACGGCGAGCGCCACGACGAGCGTTACGGCGAGCATCATGACGAGCGTCATGGCGAGCGTTATGGCGAGCGTTACGACGAGCGTCACGACAAGCGTCACGGCGAGCGTAATGGCGAGTGTTACGATCGTGCATCACAATAAGCGTTACGATGAGCGTTATGAATAATGTTATGACGAGCGTCACGGCTAGCGTTACAGCGAGTGTTACGGCTAGCGTTACGGCGAGTGTTACGGCGAGCGCCACGACGAGCGCCACGACGAGCGTCACGGCGAGCGTAATGGCGAGTGTTACGATGTGCATCACAATAAGTGTTACGATGTGCATCACAATAAGCGTTACGATGAGCGTTATGAATAATGTTATGACGAGCGTCACGACTAGCGTTACGGCGAGTGTTACGAAGAGCATTACGTTGAGCGTTACGATGAGCGTTATGAATAATGTTATGACGAGCGTCACGACTAGCGTTACGGCGAGTGTTACGAAGAGCATTACGTTGAGCGTTACGATGAGCGTTATGAATAATGTTATGACAAGCATTACAACTAGCGTTATGATGAGCGTTATGGTCAGTGTCATGACGAGTGTTACAACTAGCGTTACGACTAGCACTACGACGGGCACTACAGCGAGCGTTACGGCGCTAAACATCCTTCCCTACCTCATAACAGTGCAGATGCTGTCCAGTACGAGAGCGGACAAGTCGCTGTTTAAATGATTTACCGCAAGCAGTTTTTCATTTTGTATTTTGGTCCCATACTAAAGCGGAAACGTTCCGAACCGTGACGTTAGAGGTGGTACCATGCGTACCGGTGTCCACTGGCGCTCACCTCGCTGCGTTCAGATAAACATCTGGAGAAAATATTGACATTTTGGCTTCTTTCAACTGAACGCAGAGTTTAGACTGAATCTGGTGTGTCTATGTGTTTCTGGTCTGACACCAGTAGAACCAGCCAACAGATCAGAACTGGTTTTAATGGTTTCTGTGGTCTACTCACTCTCTCTCCTTTGTCTCCTTTGGGACCAATGGAACCCTGAAAACAGAGAAAAGAAGGGGCTGACGGTGTGAACGCCTGACATAATGCTGCACGTCCCATCTACAGGGATACTCACAGGAGGACCAGAGTCTCCGGCGTTTCCTGGTTGTCCTGCAGGACCTGGTATCCCGGGAGATCCAGGAGGTCCCTGTGGAGACAAGCAGACATGTTGCACCATAAACCGCAATGCCCTTTAGCCAGGCAGCTTTCAGTTCTGCACCTCAACAGGTCTCACCATGGGTCCAGCTGGTCCCCTGGGTCCGACTGGTCCTTCCTTTCCTGGGGGGCCCTGGAACACAAGTTCAGGCCTTAAAACCCAAACCAGAACTATTCAGAGACTCTCCAAAAGCTGTGCGTGAACTTACCCGGACTCCAGCTGGTCCCATGGGGCCAACAGCACCGGCAGGACCTGGGGAGCCCTGCAAACACCAGAAAGGTAGGAGAAGGTCTGAACCGGATGAGAGCATGTTGACCAGAGTCTTCCTCGCGACATGAAAAGTTTACTGCTCGTTACGAAGTGTTCAACGTCCTGCAGAGCGCGGACATCCGAGCAAAACTCTCGCTGATTGGCTCTGCAGGACTTCACGCTTCATACGGAGGATTTCATCTTTAAAAAGCTTCAGAAACAATGATGCCGTGTTCAGCTGCAGTTTAACAGGATCTAAGCGAACTGGGAGAACTGGACCAGTCCAGACCTAATGAAATGAGATGTCTCCTTTCTGTAGTTCAAAATGCTTATTTTCTATATTAAAGCTCAGTTAGAAGTTTACAACAAAAGTTGTTTCTTAAAAGGTCAGAACTGACTACGGATCAGGTGTTTTCTCCTCCTGGCTGGATCTGGTCCGGAACATAGACATTATATACAAAGACGCTTCATTATGCACTGGACAGTGAACCAGTGTCGCCGCCATATTGGATGGGTTTCTGCCATATTGGATGGGTCTCTGCTTTCGAGTCTTGCTGCAGAATCAACATAGTTTCCCCACATAACTGTTTTCTGTGGAACAACACGTATATATTGTTCCTGCTTAACCTGCTGGTTTATCTGCTGGTTAACCTGATGGTTTATTTCTATTCTATTCTACAGTCATTTAGCAGACGCTTTTTATCCGAAGCGACTTACACACACACAGTCGTAACCCAATAGGCACACATCAGGGGGCAACTTAGGGTTCAGTGTCTTGCCCAAGGACACTTCAGCACATAGTCAGGGGAAGCCTGGAATCTGACTCCCAACTTTCCAGTTACAAGCCGACTGCTCTTCATCCTGAGCAACAGCTGCCCAGGTTTAACCACTGGTTAATCTGCTGGTTAACTTGCTGGTTAACCCGCTGGTTAAACTGCTGGTTAACCCACTAGTTAATCTGCTGGTTAACCCGTTAGTTACTCTGTTAGTTAAACTGCTGGTTAATCTGCTGGTTAAACTGCTAGTTAACATGCTGGTTAACCTGCTGGTTAAGCTGCTGGTTAATCTGCTGGTTAACATGCTGGTTAACCTGCTGGTTAAGCTGCTGGTTAATCTGCTGGTTAACCTGCTGGTTAAACTGCTGGTTAAGCTGCTGAACTCCTGCCTGGTTCCCGGTTAAAACAAGCTGACTTTCAGTGAATCTCAGCGACTTGTTCTTGGATCCTTCTGAGCTCAGCTTTAATTTAAAAGTAATATTTGGAAAGCAGCAAAATCCTTCCCAGCTGGAAAAACATCAGCGTGGACGGCGTGGATAGCGTGGACGGCGTGGACGGCGTGGACAGAAGCCAGGTCTGTCGTCAAAATGTGAATCATCCTATTTGCTGTGTCAGACAGAAAAATCCTTACTTTTTGTCCAGGCAAGCCAGAGTCACCGGGGTCTCCCTTAGGTCCAGGACGGCCCTGAAAGCAGAGAAGCTCAGAATGAAGGATGAGGGCAAACATGGGGGTGTTGGCATGAAGACGTGACTGTGTGAGGGTTTGGATCCACTCCGCTGCCTCAAAGTTTGATTCATGTGATGCTAACCTCCGTTAGCAGCCATGCTAACATGTAGCATAGCAACATTAGCTTAAAGATTACCAGGGTTACTCTCTGTGACCACGACTTCTGCAGAATCGACTCTAAACCTCAATTTATGGCAATAAGCAGTTAGATCAGAGGGTTCTTCTTCGGTTTCAGCATCTAGAGAATGAAAACCTGAATCTTCGTTTAATTTTTGCTTCACTTTGTCAACGATAATAAATCTAACTGAAACTTTTTAGTCGCTGTTTGCTAGCGTTGCAGACGAACATATTTCATCTGGTTTCCAAGCGTGTGAAACGTTTCTATCTGCTGAATCCTCCATCAGCAGCTCCTCCACGTTTCCTCCTGAACATCTAAAAGTCTGAAGAGATTTACAGTCTGAAGATCCCCCTGCCAGCATCTGGAAGCAGGTTTTAAACATCTGAGGCAGACAAACCAGTCTGAACTGGTCTCAGCAGGGATTTATGACCCATCGCTGAGGTCTGTCACGTCCTCCCCAGCTCAGGAAATGCTCCACCATAAACCTCCCAGATCCCCCCCTGTGTGTGTTGGGGTGTTTACAGACGTACAGCCTCTCCTGGAATTGACATTCCGCTGGGTCCTTGAGGGCCCGGCAGACCCATGGGCCCCGGCGTTCCAATGTCTCCTCGCGGGCCGATCGGTCCCTGTAGACACACACAGGTTGGAAAATTGAAGGAGGGGAAGCAGAATCACATCTTTACTCGTCACATTGTGGTACTCACAGCAGGACCGGGCTCTCCTCTTTCACCTCGAGGTCCTTTGCTGCCGGGGGCGCCCTGAGGACAGACGGTCCAACAAGAATCAACAAGTTTAGTCTACGTTGTCAGAGCGGAGATGACATCTACAGCCAGCGGTCCCACTTCGCCACCGCGGACAGACGAGCCGGGCGCCAGCGGCATTATGGGTAATATGCTGTCTCGCTAACGCTAAGCGTCTTCAGAGTGAGGACTATGTAGGACACTCAGCAGCCTGCAGGCTGATGGAAACATCGACACAGGTTGTCCAGAGACACTGATGCACATGGCATCTCCACATAAGCCCCGCCCCACAGCATCTCCATAGGTACCGCATGAGCTGCATAAGCCCCGCCCCACAGCACCTACACAGGTACCATATGAGCTGCATAAGCCCCGCCCCACGGCATCTCCATAGGTACCGCATGAGCTGCATAAGCCCCGCCCCACAGCACCTACACAGGTACCATATGAGCTGCATAAGCCCCGCCCCACGGCACCTACACAGGTACCGCATGAGCTGCATAAGCCCCGCCCCACAGCATCTCCATAGGTACCGCATGAGCTGCATAAGCCCCGCCCCACAGCATCTCCATAGGTACCGCATGAGCTGCATAAGCCCCGCCCCACAGCACCTACACAGGTACCATATGAGCTGCATAAGCCCCGCCCCACAGCATCTCCATAGGTACCATATGAGCTGCATAAGCCCCGCCCCACAGCACCTACACAGGTACCATATGAGCTGCATAAGCCCCGCCCCACGGCATCTCCATAGGTACCGCATGAGCTGCATAAGCCCCGCCCCACAGCACCTACACAGGTACCATATGAGCTGCATAAGCCCCGCCCCACGGCACCTACACAGGTACCGCATGAGCTGCATAAGCCCCGCCCCACAGCATCTCCATAGGTACCGCATGAGCTGCATAAGCCCCGCCCCACAGCATCTCCATAGGTACCGCATGAGCTGCATAAGCCCCGCCCCACAGCACCTACACAGGTACCATATGAGCTGCATAAGCCCCGCCCCACAGCATCTCCATAGGTACCATATGAGCTGCATAAGCCCCGCCCCACGGCACCTACACAGGTACCATATGAGCTGCATAAGCCCCGCCCCACGGCACCTACACAGGTACCGTATGAGCTGCATAAGCCCCGCCCCACGGCACCTACACAGGTACCGCATGAGCTGCATAAGCCCCGCCCCACAGCATCTCCATAGGTACCGTATGAGCTGCATAAGCCCCGCCCCACAGCATCTCCATAGGTACCGCATGAGCTGCATAAGCCCCGCCCCACAGCACCTACACAGGTACCATATGAGCTGCATAAGCCCCGCCCCACGGCACCTACACAGGTACCGCATGAGCTGCATAAGCCCCGCCCCACAGCATCTCCATAGGTACCGCATGAGCTGCATAAGCCCCGCCCCACAGCATCTCCATAGGTACCGCATGAGCTGCATAAGCCCCGCCCCACAGCACCTACACAGGTACCATATGAGCTGCATAAGCCCCGCCCCACAGCATCTCCATAGGTACCATATGAGCTGCATAAGCCCCGCCCCACGGCACCTACACAGGTACCATATGAGCTGCATAAGCCCCGCCCCACGGCACCTACACAGGTACCGTATGAGCTGCATAAGCCCCGCCCCACGGCACCTACACAGGTACCGCATGAGCTGCATAAGCCCCGCCCCACAGCATCTCCATAGGTACCGCATGAGCTGCATAAGCCCCGCCCCACAGCATCTCCATAGGTACCGCATGAGCTGCATAAGCCCCGCCCCACAGCATCTCCATAGGTACCGTATGAGCTGCATAAGCCCCGCCCCACGGCACCTACACAGGTACCGTATGAGCTGCATAAGCCCCGCCCCACGGCACCTACACAGGTACCGTATGAGCTGCATAAGCCCCGCCCCACGGCACCAACACAGGTATCGCATGAGCTGCATAAGCCCCGCCCCACGGCACCAACACAGGTACCGCATGAGCTGCATAAGCCCCGCCCCACGGCACCAACACAGGTACCGCATGAGCTGCATAAGCCCCGCCCCCGTCCTCAGCTGCAGGAGAGGATGTGATGCAGGACCAGACTGTTTTTTATTAAAGTGTGTGATTAAAATATGAAGTTAAATGTCCTGGAACTCGTTGGGAACTCCGTTAATTTAAATAATTAGATTATTTCTTCTCATTGAGTCCCACCTCCAAAATATTTATGTTTGGTAAAGATTTGATTTGATTAAAATGTCACAAATATCTTTGGACAGAATATGTTTTAGTTTATCGTTGGCTCCTGTGGATTTAAAATGTATCTGAGGTCGGTCCAGCGGGTCTTGGTTCGTCCAGCGGGTCTGGGTCGGTCCAGTGAGTCTTGGTTCGTCCAGCGGTCTGGGTCGGTCCAGTGAGTCTTGGTTCGTCCAGCAGGTCTGGGTCGGTCCAGCGGGTCTGGGTCGGCCCAGTGAGTCTTGGTTCGTCCAGCGGTCTGGGTCGGTCCAGTGAGTCTTGGTTCGTCCAGCGGTCTGGGTCGGTCCAGTGAGTCTTGGTTCGTCCAGCGGTCTGGGTCGGTCCAGTGAGTCTTGGTTCGTCCAGCAGGTCTGGGTCGGTCCAGCGGGTCTGGGTCGGCCCAGTGAGTCTTGGTTCGTCCAGCAGGTCTGGGTCGGTCCAGCGGGTCTGGGTCGGCCCAGTGAGTCTTGGTTCGTCCAGCAGGTCTGGGTCGGTCCAGCGGGTCTGGGTCGGCCCAGTGAGTCTTGGTTCGTCCAGCAGGTCTGGGTCGGTCCAGCGGGTCTGGGTCGGCCCAGTGAGTCTTGGTTCGTCCAGCGGTCTGGGTCGGCCCAGTGAGTCTTGGTTCGTCCAGCAGGTCTGGGTCGGTCCAGCGGGTCTGGGTCGGCCCAGTGAGTCTTGGTTCGTCCAGCAGGTCTGGGTCGGTCCAGCGGGTCTGGGTCGGCCCAGTGAGTCTTGGTTCGTTCAGCAGGTCTGGGTCGGCCCAGTGAGTCTTGGTTCGTCCAGCAGGTCTGGGTCGGTCCAGCGGGTCTGGGTCGGCCCAGTGAGTCTTGGTTCGTCCAGCGGTCTGGGTCGGTCCAGTGAGTCTTGGTTCGTCCAGCAGGTCTGGGTCGGTCCAGCGGGTCTGGGTCGGTCCAGTGAGTCTTGGTTCGTCCAGCGGTCTGGGTCGGTCCAGTGAGTCTTGGTTCGTCCAGCAGGTCTGGGTCGGTCCAGCGGGTCTGGGTCGGTCCAGCGGGTCTGGGTCGGCCCAGTGAGTCTTGGTTCGTCCAGCAGGTCTGGGTCGGTCCAGCGGGTCTGGGTCGGTCCAGCGGGTCTGGGTCGGCCCAGTGAGTCTTGGTTCGTCCAGCGGTCTGGGTCGGCCCAGTGAGTCTTGGTTCGTCCAGCAGGTCTGGGTCGGCCCAGTGAGTCTTGGTTCGTCCAGCGGTCTGGGTCGGCCCAGTGAGTCTTGGTTCGTCCAGCAGGTCTGGGTCGGTCCAGCGGGTCTGGGTCGGTCCAGCGGGTCTGGGTCGGCCCAGTGAGTCTTGGTTCGTCCAGCAGGTCTGGGTCGGCCCAGTGAGTCTTGGTTCGTCCAGCAGGTCTGGGTCGGTCCAGCGGGTCTGGGTCGGTCCAGTGAGTCTTGGTTCGTCCAGCAGGTCTGGGTCGGTCCAGTGAGTCTTGGTTCGTCCAGCAGGTCTGGGTCGGTCCAGCGGGTCTGGGTCGGTCCAGCGGGTCTGGGTCGGTCCAGCGGGTCTGAGTCGGTCTTGATGTGAAATCTATTTTGTCCTTGTGTAGTATGGGGTCGGTTTGGTTTCCTGGGTTCCCCCCACTGTAGTGGACCTCATGTGGTCTACCGGTCCTGGTCCAGGTCTATATGAGTCTGGCTCCCTTCAGTCCTGGTCCAGGTCTTTATGAGTCTGGCTCCCTTCAGTCCTGGTCCAGGTCTATATGAGTCTGGCTCCCTTCAGTCCTGGTCCAGGTCTATATGAGTCTGGCTCCCTTCAGTCCTGGTCCAGGTCTATATGAGTCTGGTTTTCCCTTCAGTCCTGGTCCAGGTCTATATGAGTCTGGCTCCCTTCAGTCCTGGTCCAGGTCTATATGAGTCTGGCTCCCTTCAGTCCTGGTCCAGGTCTATATGAGTCTGGCTCCCTTCAGTCCTGGTCCAGGTCTTTATGAGTCTGGCTCCCTTCAGTCCTGGTCCAGGTCTTTATGAGTCTGGCTCCCTTCAGTCCTGGTCCAGGTCTATATGAGTCTGGCTCCCTTCAGTCCTGGTCCAGGTCTATATGAGTCTGGCTCCCTTCAGTCCTGGTCCAGGTCTATATGAGTCTGGCTCCCTTCAGTCCTGGTCCAGGTCTATATGAGTCTGGTTTTCCCTTCAGTCCTGGTCCAGGTCTATATGAGTCTGGTTTTCCCTTCAGTCCTGGTCCAGGTCTATATGAGTCTGGTTTTCCCTTCAGTCCTGGTCCAGGTCTATATGAGTCTGGTTTTCCCTTCAGTCCTGGTCCAGGTCTATATGAGTCTGGCTCCCTTCAGTCCTGGTCCAGGTCTATATGAGTCTGGCTCCCTTCAGTCCTGGTCCAGGTCTATATGAGTCTGGCTCCCTTCAGTCCTGGTCCAGGTCTATATGAGTCTGGCTCCCTTCAGTCCTGGTCCAGGTCTTTATGAGTCTGGCTCCCTTCAGTCCTGGTCCAGGTCTATATGAGTCTGGTTTTCCCTTCAGTCCTGGTCCAGGTCTATATGAGTCTGGCTCCCTTCAGTCCTGGTCCAGGTCTATATGAGTCTGGTTTTCCCTTCAGTCCTGGTCCAGGTCTATATGAGTCTGGTTTTCCCTTCAGTCCTGGTCCAGGTCTATATGAGTCTGGTTTTCCCTTCAGTCCTGGTCCAGGTCTATATGAGTCTGGCTCCCTTCAGTCCTGGTCCAGGTCTATATGAGTCTGGCTCCCTTCAGTCCTGGTCCAGGTCTATATGAGTCTGGCTCCCTTCAGTCCTGGTCCAGGTCTATATGAGTCTGGCTCCCTTCAGTCCTGGTCCAGGTCTATATGAGTCTGGCTCCCTTCAGTCCTGGTCCAGGTCTATATGAGTCTGGCTCCCTTCAGTCCTGGTCCAGGTCTTTATGAGTCTGGCTCCCTTCAGTCCTGGTCCAGGTCTATATGAGTCTGGCTCCCTTCAGTCCTGGTCCAGGTCTATATGAGTCTGGCTCCCTTCAGTCCTGGTCCAGGTCTATATGAGTCTGGCTCCCTTCAGTCCTGGTCCAGGTCTATATGAGTCTGGCTCCCTTCAGTCCTGGTCCAGGTCTATATGAGTCTGGCTCCCTTCAGTCCTGGTCCAGGTCTATATGAGTCTGGCTCCCTTCAGTCCTGGTCCAGGTCTATATGAGTCTGGTTTTCCCTTCAGTCCTGGTCCAGGTCTATATGAGTCTGGCTCCCTTCAGTCCTGGTCCAGGTCTATATGAGTCTGGCTCCCTTCAGTCCTGGTCCAGGTCTATATGAGTCTGGTTTTCCCTTCAGTCCTGGTCCAGGTCTATATGAGTCTGGCTCCCTTCAGTCCTGGTCCAGGTCTATATGAGTCTGGCTCCCTTCAGTCCTGGTCCAGGTCTTTATGAGTCTGGCTCCCTTCAGTCCTGGTCCAGGTCTTTATGAGTCTGGCTCCCTTCAGTCCTGGTCCAGGTCTTTATGAGTCTGGCTCCCTTCAGTCCTGGTCCAGGTCTATATGAGTCTGGTTTTCCCTTCAGTCCTGGTCCAGGTCTATATGAGTCTGGCTCCCTTCAGTCCTGGTCCAGGTCTATATGAGTCTGGCTCCCTTCAGTCCTGGTCCAGGTCTATATGAGTCTGGCTCCCTTCAGTCCTGGTCCAGGTCTATATGAGTCTGGCTCCCTTCAGTTCTGGTCCAGGTCTTTATGAGTCTGGCTCCCTTCAGTCCTGGTCCAGGTCTATATGAGTCTGGCTCCCTTCAGTCCTGGTCCAGGTCTATATGAGTCTGGCTCCCTTCAGTCCTGGTCCAGGTCTATATGAGTCTGGCTCCCTTCAGTCCTGGTCCAGGTCTATATGAGTCTGGCTCCCTTCAGTCCTGGTCCAGGTCTATATGAGTCTGGCTCCCTTCAGTCCTGGTCCAGGTCTATATGAGTCTGGTTTTCCCTTCAGTCCTGGTCCAGGTCTATATGAGTCTGGCTCCCTTCAGTCCTGGTCCAGGTCTATATGAGTCTGGCTCCCTTCAGTCCTGGTCCAGGTCTATATGAGTCTGGCTCCCTTCAGTCCTGGTCCAGGTCTATATGAGTCTGGCTCCCTTCAGTCCTGGTCCAGGTCTATATGAGTCTGGCTCCCTTCAGTCCTGGTCCAGGTCTATATGAGTCTGGCTCCCTTCAGTCCTGGTCCAGGTCTATATGAGTCTGGTTTTCCCTTCAGTCCTGGTCCAGGTCTATATGAGTCTGGTTTTCCCTTCAGTCCTGGTCCAGGTCTATATGAGTCTGGTTTTCCCTTCAGTCCTGGTCCAGGTCTATATGAGTCTGGTTTTCCCTTCAGTTCTGGTCCAGGTCTATATGAGTCTGGCTCCCTTCAGTCCTGGTCCAGGTCTATATGAGTCTGGCTCCCTTCAGTCCTGGTCCAGGTCTATATGAGTCTGGCTCCCTTCAGTCCTGGTCCAGGTCTATATGAGTCTGGCTCCCTTCAGTCCTGGTCCAGGTCTATATGAGTCTGGCTCCCTTCAGTCCTGGTCCAGGTCTATATGAGTCTGGTTTTCCCTTCAGTCCTGGTCCAGGTCTATATGAGTCTGGTTTTCCCTTCAGTCCTGGTCCAGGTCTATATGAGTCTGGCTCCCTTCAGTCCTGGTCCAGGTCTATATGAGTCTGGCTCCCTTCAGTCCTGGTCCAGGTCTATATGAGTCTGGTTTTCCCTTCAGTCCTGGTCCAGGTCTATATGAGTCTGGCTCCCTTCAGTCCTGGTCCAGGTCTATATGAGTCTGGTTTTCCCTTCAGTCCTGGTCCAGGTCTATATGAGTCTGGCTCCCTTCAGTCCTGGTCCAGGTCTATATGAGTCTGGCTCCCTTCAGTCCTGGTCCAGGTCTATATGAGTCTGGCTCCCTTCAGTCCTGGTCCAGGTCTATATGAGTCTGGCTCCCTTCAGTCCTGGTCCAGGTCTATATGAGTCTGGCTCCCTTCAGTCCTGGTCCAGGTCTATATGAGTCTGGCTCCCTTCAGTCCTGGTCCAGGTCTATATGAGACTGGCTCCCTTCAGTCCTGGTCCAGGTCTATATGAGTCTGGCTCCCTTCAGTCCTGGTCCAGGTCTATATGAGTCTGGCTCCCTTCAGTCCTGGTCCAGGTCTATATGAGTCTGGCTCCCTTCAGTCCTGGTCCAGGTCTATATGAGTCTGGCTCCCTTCAGTCCTGGTCCAGGTCTATATGAGTCTGGCTCCCTTCAGTCCTGGTCCAGGTCTATATGAGTCTGGCTCCCTTCAGTCCTGGTCCAGGTCTATATGAGTCTGGCTCCCTTCAGTCCTGGTCCAGGTCTATATGAGTCTGGCTCCCTTCAGTCCTGGTCCAGGTCTATATGAGTCTGGCTCCCTTCAGTCCTGGTCCAGGTCTATATGAGTCTGGTTTTCCCTTCAGTCCTGGTCCAGGTCTATATGAGTCTGGTTTTCCCTTCAGTCCTGGTCCAGGTCTATATGAGTCTGGCTCCCTTCAGTCCTGGTCCAGGTCTATATGAGTCTGGCTCCCTTCAGTCCTGGTCCAGGTCTATATGAGTCTGGCTCCCTTCAGTCCTCTTCCAGGTCTATATGAGTCTGGCTCCCTTCAGTCCTGGTCCAGGTCTATATGAGTCTGGCTCCCTTCAGTCCTGGTCCAGGTCTATATGAGTCTGGCTCCCTTCAGTCCTGGTCCAGGTCTATATGAGTCTGGCTCCCTTCAGTCCTGGTCCAGGTCTTTATGAGTCTGGCTCCCTTCAGTCCTGGTCCAGGTCTATATGAGTCTGGCTCCCTTCAGTCCTGGTCCAGGTCTATATGAGTCTGGCTCCCTTCAGTCCTCTTCCAGGTCTATATGAGTCTGGCTCCCTTCAGTCCTGGTCCAGGTCCTTCCTGGTCCTCCAGCCGTAGATGTTCCAGTTGAACACATGTGAACATGGAGACGACCAGCAGCACATTCTTCTGGAAGCTTCTCTCCTCTGAGTAATGCGATTCCGATCATGTGAAGCTGCTTTCAGACGTTATTTATGGTTATTTAAACCCTGGAACATGTAGCAGGAGGAATGTTGCGCCGTGAAGGACATTAACTCTAGAAAACCATTCTTTTAAGAGAGGTAGACTGCGGTGCATGTCTGACAGCTGACGGATGAACCTTCATCCTCCTCCTCCTCCTCTCTGACCCTTTGACTTGACAGATGTAAAGATAGTCTGATGGTGCTTTTAATGTTTCATCCCCAGACTCTACATTTTAATAATCAGAAATTATTTCTCACACAAACAAACGCCCCTTTGTGCCCCCTGCTGGTCCCACAGCATAATACCATGACTGGTAAAATACTATTCGAACAAAACTTTCCACTTTAACGAGCTTACTGGTCTGAAAGTACAACCAGCAAGCAGCCACGCCACCAGCCACGCCACCAGCCACGCCACCAGCCACGCCACCAGCCACGCCACCAACCACGCCACCAACCACGCCACCAGCCACGCCACCAGCCACGCCACCAACCACGCCACCAACCACGCCAACAGCCACGCCACCAGCCACGCCACCAACCACGCCACCAACCACGCCAACAGCCACGCCACCAGCCACGCCACCAACCACGCCAACAGCCACGCCACCAGCCACGCCACCAACCACGCCACCAGCCACGCCACCAGCCACGCCACCAGCCACGCCACCAACCACGCCACCAGCCACGCCACCAGCCACGCCACCAGCCACGCCACCAACCACGCCACCAACCACGCCAACAGCCACGCCACCAGCCACGCCACCAACCACGCCACCAACCACGCCAACAGCCACGCCACCAGCCACGCCACCAGCCACGCCACCAACCACGCCACCAGCCACGCCACCAGCCACGCCACCAGCCACGCCACCAACCACGCCACCAACCACGCCACCAGCCACGCCACCAACCACGCCACCAACCACGCCAACAGCCACGCCACCAGCCACGCCACCAGCCACGCCACCAACCACGCCACCAACCACGCCAACAGCCACGCCACCAGCCACGCCACCAACCACGCCACCAACCACGCCAACAGCCACGCCACCAGCCACGCCACCAACCACGCCACCAACCACGCCAACAGCCACGCCACCAGCCACGCCACCAACCACGCCACCAGCCACGCCACCAGCCACGCCACCAACCACGCCACCAACCACGCCACCAGCCACGCCACCAGCCACGCCACCAACCAAGCCACCAACCACGCCAACAGCCACGCCACCAGCCACGCCACCAACCACGCCACCAACCACGCCAACAGCCACGCCACCAGCCACGCCACCAGCCACGCCACCAACCACGCCACCAGCCACGCCACCAGCCACGCCACCAGCCACGCCACCAACCACGCCACCAGCCACGCCACCAACCACGCCACCAACCACGCCAACAGCCACGCCACCAGCCACGCCACCAGCCACGCCACCAACCACGCCACCAACCACGCCAACAGCCACGCCACCAGCCACGCCACCAACCACGCCACCAACCACGCCAACAGCCACGCCACCAGCCACGCCACCAGCCACGCCACCAGCCACGCCACCAACCACGCCACCAGCCACGCCACCAGCCACGCCACCAACCACGCCACCAGCCACGCCACCAGCCACGCCACCAACCACGCCACCAGCCACGCCACCAGCCACGCCACCAACCACGCCAACAGCCACGCCACCAGCCACGCCACCAACCACGCCACCAGCCACGCCACCAGCCACGCCACCAGCCACGCCACCAACCACGCCACCAACCACGCCAACAGCCACGCCACCAGCCACGCCACCAGCCACGCCACCAGCCACGCCACCAACCACGCCAACAGCCACGCCACCAGCCACGCCACCAGCCACGCCACCAGCCACGCCACCAACCACGCCACCAGCCACGCCACCAGCCACGCCACCAACCACGCCACCAACCACGCCACCAACCACGCCAACAGCCACGCCACCAGCCACGCCACCAGCCACGCCACCAGCCACGCCACCAACCACGCCACCAGCCACGCCACCAGCCACGCCACCAGCCACGCCACCAACCACGCCACCAGCCACGCCACCAACCACGCCACCAGCCACGCCACCAGCCACGCCACCAACCACGCCACCAACCACGCCACCAGCCACGCCACCAACCACGCCACCAACCACGCCAACAGCCACGCCACCAGCCACGCCACCAACCACGCCAACAGCCACGCCACCAACCACGCCACCAGCCACGCCACCAGCCACGCCACCAGCCACGCCACCAACCACGCCAACAGCCACGCCACCAGCCACGCCACCAGCCACGCCACCAACCACGCCACCAGCCACGCCACCAGCCACGCCACCAACCACGCCAACAGCCACGCCACCAGCCACGCCAACAGCCACGCCACCAACCACGCCACCAGCCACGCCACCAGCCACGCCACCAACCACGCCACCAGCCACGCCACCAACCACGCCAACAGCCACGCCACCAGCCACGCCACCAACCACGCCACCAACCACGCCACCAACCACGCCAACAGCCACGCCACCAGCCACGCCACCAACCACGCCACCAACCACGCCACCAACCACGCCAACAGCCACGCCACCAGCCACGCCACCAACCACGCCACCAACCACGCCACCAGCCACGCCACCAGCCACGCCAACAGCCACGCCACCAACCACGCCACCAGCCACGCCACCAGCCACGCCACCAACCACGCCACCAGCCACGCCACCAACCACGCCAACAGCCACGCCACCAGCCACGCCACCAACCACGCCACCAACCACGCCACCAACCACGCCAACAGCCACGCCACCAGCCACGCCACCAACCACGCCACCAACCACGCCACCAACCACGCCAACAGCCACGCCACCAGCCACGCCACCAACCACGCCACCAACCACGCCAACAGCCACGCCAACAGCCACGCCACCAGCCACGCCACCAACCACGCCAACAGCCACGCCACCAACCACGCCAACAGCCACGCCACCAACCACGCCAACAGCCACGCCACCAACCACGCCAACAACCACGCCACCAGCCACGCCACCAACCACGCCACCAGCCACGCCACCAACCACGCCACCAGCCACGCCACCAACCACGCCAACAGCCACGCCACCAGCCACGCTAAGACTAAAACTGATGGAGGAAAAACCAGGTGTAAAGGTTCTCACCACTGGTCCCTGGGGGCCCGGCTGGCCGTTGGCCTCTGACATGCATGTGCACGCGTTGGGGAGGGCAGGACACTTCATCTCATCTCTCTGGGGGGGGGGGGGGGGGGGGGGGGAATAAAAGCACATAAATGAAAAATATGGTTCTTCATCGGGATTTGATTCCAAGGACTTTTAAATGACCAGCTGATCACTGAGCTAACATCTGATCAGATTATTCCAGCAGCCGTGTACACATACTGCTACCTCACAGGTTAGGTATTATTATTATGATTATTATTATGATTAGTATTATTATTATTATTATTATTATTATTATTATTAATAAATTAACAGCTGATGCTACGTCAGGTTAGCGGCTAGCACTAAGACAACTTAAATTGTTAAATTGTGTTCTTCCTCAGAGATGGCGGTGAAGTCGTCGTAACGTCAGTATTTGTATGAAAACATGATTTACAGGTAGGACGTAAAGGAGCTGATGCTGGTTCAGGTTCAGCTTACCATGGATGGCAGGTCGCAGCATCTGTCCCTGCTGGTCCAGGCAAGATTGCAAATGATGTCAAACATCTGGAGCTGAAACTGAACAAGAAAACATGGATGTGATTTGGTTCATCCATCTAAAAGACTTTTCCTATCAGGAACCTGGACCATTACCAGAAGTCTGTTCCTGGTTTCAGGATCTGGACCAGTTCCAGAACTCTGTTAATCGTTTCTGGAATCTGGACCAGTTCCAGAAGTCTGTTCCTGGTTTCAGGAATCTGGACCAGTTCCAGAAGTCTGTTCCTGGTTTCAGGAACCTGGACCATTACCAAAAGTCTGTTCCTGGTTTCAGGAATCTGGACCAGTTCCAGAAGTCTTTTCCTGGTTTCAGGAATCTGGACCAGTTCCAGAAGTCTGTTCCTGCTTTCAGGAACCTGGACCATTACCAGAAGTCTTTTCCTGGTTTCAGGAACCTGGACCGTTACCAGAAGTATGTTCCTGGTTTCAGGAACCTGGACCGTTACCAGAAGTATGTTCCTGGTTTCAGGAACCTGGACCGTTACCAGAAGTATGTTCCTGGTTTCAGGAACCTGGACCGTTACCAGAAGTATGTTCCTGGTTTCAGGAACCTGGACCAGTTCCAGAAGTCTTTTCCTGGTTTCAGGAACCTGGACCGTTACCAGAAGTCTGTTCCTGGTTTCAGGAACCTGGACCGTTACCAGAAGTCTGTTCCTGGTTTCAGGAACCTGGACCGTTACCAGAAGTCTGTTCCTGGTTTCAGGAACCTGGACCGTTACCAAAAGTCTGTTCCTGGTTTCAGGAACCTGGACCATTACCAGAAGTCTGTTCCTGGTTTCAGGAACCTGGACCGTTACCAGAAGTCTGTTCCTGGTTTCAGGAACCTGGACCGTTACCAGAAGTCTGTTCCTGGTTTCAGGAACCTGGACCGTTACCAGAAGTCTGTTCCTGGTTTCAGGAACCTGGACCGTTACCAGAAGTCTGTTCCTGGTTTCAGGAACCTGGACCGTTACCAGAAGTATGTTCCTGGTTTCAGGAACCTGGACCGTTACCAGAAGTCTGTTCCTGGTTTCAGGAACCTGGACCATTACCAGAAGTCTGTTCCTGGTTTCAGGAACCTGGACCATTACCAGAAGTCTGTTCCTGGTTTCTGGAATCTGGACCAGTTCCAGAAGTATGTTCCTGGTTTCAGGAATCTGGACCAGTTCCAGAAGTATGTTCCTCGTTTCAGGATCTGGATCAGTTCCAGTAATCTGGACCAGTTCCAGAAGTCTGTTCCTGGTTTCAGGAATCTGGACCAGTTCCAGAAGTCTGTTCCTGGTTTCAGGAATCTGGACCAGTTCCAGAAGTCTTTTCCTGGTTTCAGGAATCTGGACCAGTTCCAGAAGTCTGTTCCTGGTTTCAGGAATCTGGACCAGTTCCAGAAGTATGTTCCTGGTTTCTGGAATCTGGACCAGTACCAGAAGTCTGTTCCTGGTTTCAGGAACCTGGACCGTTACCAGAAGTCTGTTCCTGGTTTCAGGAATCTGGACCAGTTCCAGAAGTCTGTTCCTGGTTTCAGGAATCTGGACCAGTTCCAGAAGTCTGTTCCTGGTTTCAGGAATCTGGACCAGTTCCAGAAGTATGTTCCTGGTTTCAGGAATCTGGACCGTTACCAGAAGTCTGTTCCTGGTTTCAGGAACCTGGACCGTTACCAGAAGTCTGTTCCTGGTTTCAGGAATCTGGACCAGTTCCAGAAGTCTGTTCCTGGTTTCAGGAATCTGGACCAGTTCCAGAAGTATGTTCCTGGTTTCAGGATCTGGACCAGTTCCAGAAGTCTGTTCCTGGTTTCAGGAATCTGGACCAGTTCCAGAAGTCTGTTCCTGGTTTCAGGAACCTGGACCATTACCAGAAGTCTGTTCCTGGTTTCAGGAATCTGGACCAGTTCCAGAAGTATGTTCCTGGTTTCAGGATCTGGACCAGTTCCAGAAGTCTGTTCCTGGTTTCAGGAATCTGGACCAGTTCCAGAAGTATGTTCCTGGTTTCAGGAATCTGGACCGTTACCAGAAGTATGTTCCTGGTTTCAGGAATCTGGACCAGTTCCAGAAGTATGTTCCTGGTTTCAGGAATCTGGACCAGTTCCAGAAGTCTTTTCCTGGTTTCAGGAAACTGGACCAGTTCCAGAAGTCTTTTCCTGGTTTCAGGAATCTGGACCAGTTCCAGAAGTCTTTTCCTGGTTTCAGGAATCTGGACCAGTTCCAGAAGTCTTTTCCTGGTTTCAGGAATCTGGACCAGTTCCAGAAGTCTGTTCCTGGTTTCAGGAATCTGGACCAGTACCAGAAGTCTGTTCCTGGTTTCTGGAATCTGGACCAGTTCCAGAAGTATGTTCCTGGTTTCTGGAATCTGGACAAGTTCCAGAAGTCTTTTCCTGGTTTCAGGAATCTGGACCAGTTCCAGAAGTCTGTTCCTGGTTTCAGGAATCTGGACCAGTTCCAGAAGTCTTTTCCTGGTTTCAGGAATCTGGACCAGTTCCAGAAGTCTTTTCCTGGTTTCAGGAATCTGGACCAGTTCCAGAAGTCTTTTCCTGGTTTCAGGAATCTGGACCAGTTCCAGAAGTCTGTTCCTGGTTTCAGGAATCTGGACCAGTACCAGAAGTCTGTTCCTGGTTTCTGGAATCTGGACCAGTTCCAGAAGTATGTTCCTGGTTTCTGGAATCTGGACAAGTTCCAGAAGTCTTTTCCTGGTTTCAGGAATCTGGACCAGTTCCAGAAGTCTGTTCCTGGTTTCAGGAATCTGGACCAGTTCCAGAAGTCTTTTCCTGGTTTCAGGAAACTGGACCAGTTCCAGAAGTCTTTTCCTGGTTTCAGGAATCTGGACCAGTTCCAGAAGTCTTTTCCTGGTTTCAGGAATCTGGACCAGTTCCAGAAGTCTGTTCCTGGTTTCAGGAATCTGGACCAGTTCCAGAAGTATGTTCCTGGTTTCTGGAATCTGGACCAGTACCAGAAGTCTGTTCCTGGTTTCAGGAACCTGGACCGTTACCAGAAGTCTGTTCCTGGTTTCAGGAACCTGGACCGTTACCAGAAGTCTGTTCCTGGTTTCAGGAATCTGGACCAGTTCCAGAAGTCTGTTCCTGGTTTCAGGAATCTGGACCAGTTCCAGAAGTATGTTCCTGGTTTCAGGATCTGGACCAGTTCCAGAAGTCTGTTCCTGGTTTCTGGAATCTGGACCAGTTCCAGAAGTATGTTCCTGGTTTCTGGAATCTGGACCAGTTCCAGAAGTCTGTTCCTGGTTTCAGGAATCTGGACCAGTTCCAGAAGTATGTTCCTGGTTTCAGGAATCTGGACCAGTTCCAGAAGTCTGTTCCTGGTTTCAGGAATCTGGACCAGTACCAGAAGTCTGTTCCTGGTTTCAGGAATCTGGACCAGTACCAGAAGTCTGTTCCTGGTTTCAGGAATCTGGACCAGTTCCAGAAGTCTTTTCCTGGTTTCAGGAATCTGGACCAGTTCCAGAAGTCTTTTCCTGGTTTCAGGAATCTGGACCAGTTCCAGAAGTATGTTCCTGGTTTCAGGATCTGGACCAGTTCCAGAAGTCTGTTCCTGGTTTCTGGAATCTGGACCAGTTCCAGAAGTATGTTCCTGGTTTCTGGAATCTGGACCAGTTCCAGAAGTCTGTTCCTGGTTTCAGGAATCTGGACCAGTTCCAGAAGTCTGTTCCTGGTTTCAGGAATCTGGACCAGTTCCAGAAGTATGTTCCTGGTTTCAGGAATCTGGACCAGTTCCAGAAGTCTGTTCCTGGTTTCAGGAATCTGGACCAGTACCAGAAGTCTGTTCCTGGTTTCAGGAATCTGGCTTACGGTGGCAGACTGTCCCTTGGAGCCGATGGACTTGGACATCTTGCCCAGGACCTGGTATCCGTCGCTGGACGTGTTCCCCGCCGGCTGGATCTTCTTCTCGCCGACTTCCTGGCAGTCCACGTTGAGTTTGATGCCGGTGGACGAAACCAGGATGTGGAGCTTCAGAGGAAGAGAAAGGAATTTTATTAGATCATTTTTGTTCCAAGACCTGGATCTGGTTTCATTCCTCACAGCCTGTAGATTATTAGTGAAGGTGGAATGTTGCCGGCTGATGTTTATGGAAACGCAGACGGCTTACCCGGAGTAAAAGCAGCGCTTCGTCTGCAGACATGAAAGCTTGGATCATCTGTCGGATCTTATGGAAATTCCAGGGAAGGTTTATGTTTGAGCGGCTGATAATCTGACACATGTGGGGAATGTAAACGGTTCTCCCTTCAGTTTGTCTCGTGTTTGTGAGGAATGGTGGGGGAAACGCCACCTGGATGTGTGCAGAATGTGAGCAGGTGTTTATGTTTAGTAGATGTTAATTATCTGTAAATAATTTAACCGGGTGGACCGGGCTCTCCATGAGGGCCTGTCACACCTTCATCCTGGTGTCTGGATGTGGAGGTCAGAGTGGAAGGAGAACCCAAAAGGATAGATCAGGGGTGTCGAACTCCGGTCCTCGAATAAATCTTCTATTTATTCTGTTATATTAGAGCCAAGTAATGAAACGCTGAGCAGAAACTTGTTCCAATTACAGAGGAATCACACTCCTCAGCCTCCCTGGTAAGGTCTATTCAGGGGTCCTGGAGAGGAGGGTCCGCCGGATAGTCGAATCCCAGATTGAGGAGGAGCAGTGTGGGTTTCGTCCTGGTCGCGGAACAGTGGACCAGCTCTATACCCTCTTTGGGGTCCTGGAGAAGGCATTCGACCGTGTCCCCCGGGGGCTCCTGTGGGGGGGTACTCCGGGAGTATGGGGTACCGGACCCCCTTGTACGAGCTGTCCGGTCCCTGTACGACAGGTGTCAGAGCTTGGTCCGGATTGCCGGTAGTAAGTCGGATTAGTTTCCGGTGAGGGTTGGACTCCGCCAAGGCTGCCCTTTATCACCGATTCTGAGACTTTCCTTCATGTCTTCTGTCCATCCCTTCGTCTCAGCACCATGCTGTTATCAGTCATGAGCCGATGGATGTTCTGAGCCGCAGCTGCTGGTCGCTGGGTTGATCCCACGTCTCTGGGAAAGCCTCCTGAAAGCCTCCAGGAAGGATCCAGGTAGTCCTGCAGAACCACCTGGATCCAGCAGAACCGCCTGGATCCAGCAGGGCCACCTGGATCTAGCAGGACCGCCTGGATCCAGCAGGGCCACCTGGATCCAGCAGGACCGCCTGGATCCAGCAGGGCCACCTGGATCCAGCAGGACCGCCTGGATCCAGCAGTGCCGCCTGGATCCAGCAGGACCGCCTGGATCCAGCAGAACCGCCTGGATCCAGCAGGGCCACCTGGATCTAGCAGGGCCACCTGGATCCAGCAGGACCGCCTGGATCTAGCAGGGCCACCTGGATCCAGCAGGACCGCCTGGATCCAGCAGGACCGCCTGGATCCAGCAGGGCCACCTGGATCCAGCAGGACCGCCTGGATCCAGCAGGACCACAGCGGACCAGTTCAACTGAGCAAACCATTCAGACAGAATTAAAAACAGCTTGATTGACAGTCAGAATGCCCCTATCTCAGCCTCTGATTGGCTGACAACTGGTCCCAGACGGAGGAGGGAGGGTCTCCTTACCTTGTGGAAGCTTCCATGGAAGATCCTCTTCACCTGGTCCTGGTCGAACGTGACTCTCTGGATCTCACCGCGCTCGTCCTTGTTGTAGAAGGACACGGTCTGTCCAGACGCTGTGGAGACACGCAGAGGTTTCCTCAGTCCTGGTCCTGAAACCTGACCCAGGTCCTGAAACCAGACCCAGGTCCTGAAACCCTGGTCCTGAAACCAGACCCAGGTCCTGAAACCAGACCCTAGTCCTGAAACCAGACCCAGGTCCTGAAACCAGACCCTAGTCCTGAAACCAGACCCAGGTCCTGAAACCAGACTCAGGTCCTGAAACCAGACCCAGGTCCTGAAACCCTGGTCCTGAAACCTGATCCTGGTCCTGAAACCAGACCCAGGTCCTGAAACCTGACCCAGGTCCTGAAACCAGACCCAGGTCCTGAAACCAGACTCAGGTCCTGAAACCAGACCCAGGTCCTGAAACCCTGGTCCTGAAACCTGACCCTGGTCCTGAAACCAGACCCAGGTCCTGAAACCTGACCCAGGTCCTGAAACCTGACCCTAGTCCTGAAACCAGACCCAGGTCCTGAAACCTGACCCAGGTCCTGAAACCAGACCCAGGTCCTGAAACCCTGGTCCTGAAACCAGACTCAGGTCCTGAAACCAGACCCTAGTCCTGAAACCAGACCCAGGTCCTGAAACCAGACCCTAGTCCTGAAACCAGACCCAGGTCCTGAAACCTGACCCAGGTCCTGAAACCTGACCCTGGTCCTGAAACCTGACCCAGGTCCTGAAACCAGACCCAGGTCCTGAAACCCTGGTCCTGAAACCAGACCCAGGTCCTGAAACCCTGGTCCTGAAACCAGACCCAGGTCCTGAAACCAGACCCTAGTCCTGAAACCAGACCCAGGTCCTGAAACCAGACCCAGGTCCTGAAACCAGACTCAGGTCCTGAAACCAGACCCTAGTCCTGAAACCAGACCCAGGTCCTGAAACCCTGGTCCTGAAACCTGACCCTGGTCCTGAAACCAGACCCAGGTCCTGAAACCTGACCCAGGTCCTGAAACCTGACCCTAGTCCTGAAACCAGACCCAGGTCCTGAAACCTGACCCAGGTCCTGAAACCAGACCCAGGTCCTGAAACCCTGGTCCTGAAACCAGACCCAGGTCCTGAAACCAGACCCTAGTCCTGAAACCTGACCCAGGTCCTGAAACCTGACCCTAGTCCTGAAACCAGACCCAGGTCCTGAAACCTGACCCAGGTCCTGAAACCTGACCCTGGTCCTGAAACCTGACCCAGGTCCTGAAACCAGACCCAGGTCCTGAAACCCTGGTCCTGAAACCAGACCCAGGTCCTGAAACCAGACCCTAGTCCTGAAACCAGACCCAGGTCCTGAAACCTGACCCTAGTCCTGAAACCAGAACCAGGTCCTGAAACCAGACCCTGGTCCTGAAACCTGACCCAGGTCCTGAAACCAGACCCAGGTCCTGAAACCAGACCCTGGTCCTGAAACCAGACTCAGGTCCTGAAACCAGACCCAGGTCCTGAAACCCTGGTCCTGAAACCTGACTCTGGTCCTGAAACCCTGGTCCTGAAACCAGACCCAGGTCCTGAAACCAGACCCAGGTCCTGAAACCAGACCCAGGTCCTGAAACCTGACCCTGGTCCTGAAACCAGACCCAGGTCCTGAAACCTGACCCAGGTCCTGAAACCTGACCCTGGTCCTGAAACCTGACCCAGGTCCTGAAACCCTGGTCCTGAAACCAGACCCAGGTCCTGAAACCAGACCCTAGTCCTGAAACCAGACCCAGGTCCTGAAACCAGACCCAGGTCCTGAAACCCTGGTCCTGAAACCTGACCCAGGTCCTGAAACCTGACCCTGGTCCTGAAACCTGACCCAGGTCCTGAAACCAGACCCAGGTCCTGAAACCCTGGTCCTGAAACCAGACCCTGGTCCTGAAACCTGGCCCTGGTCCTGAAACCTGACCCAGGTCCTGAAACCAGACCCAGGTCCTGAAAACTGACCCAGGTCCTGAAACCAGACCCAGGTCCTGAAACCAGACCCTGGTCCTGAAACCAGACTCAGGTCCTGAAACCAGACCCAGGTCCTGAAACCCTGGTCCTGAAACCTGACTCTGGTCCTGAAACCCTGGTCCTGAAACCAGACCCAGGTCCTGAAACCAGACCCTGGTCCTGAAACCAGACCCAGGTCCTGAAACCAGACCCTAGTCCTGAAACCAGACCCAGGTCCTGAAACCAGACCCAGGTCCTGAAACCAGACTCAGGTCCTGAAACCAGACCCAGGTCCTGAAACCAGACCCAGGTCCTGAAACCTGACCCTGGTCCTGAAACCAGACCCTGGTCCTGAAACCAGACTCAGGTCCTGAAACCAGACCCAGGTCCTGAAACCAGACCCTGGTCCTGAAACCAGACCCTGGTCCTGAAACCTGACCCAGGTCCTGAAACCAGACCCAGGTCCTGAAACCAGACCCAGGTCCTGAAACCAGACCCAGGTCCTGAAACCAGATCCAGGTCCTGAAACCTGACCCTGGTCCTGAAACCAGACCCTAGTCCTGAAACCAGACCCAGGTCCTGAAACCAGACTCAGGTCCTGAAACCAGACCCAGGTCCTGAAACCAGACCCTAGTCCTGAAACCAGACCCAGGTCCTGAAACCAGACCCAGGTCCTGAAACCTGACCCTGGTCCTGAAACCAGACCCTGGTCCTGAAACCAGACCCAGGTCCTGAAACCAGACCCTAGTCCTGAAACCAGACCCAGGTCCTGAAACCTGACCCTAGTCCTGAAACCAGACCCAGGTCCTGAAACCAGACCCTGGTCCTGAAACCAGACCCAGGTCCTGAAACCTGACCCAGGTCCTGAAACCAGACCCAGGTCCTGAAACCAGACCCTGGTCCTGAAACCAGACTCAGGTCCTGAAACCAGACCCAGGTGCTGAAACCCTGGTCCTGAAACCTGACTCTGGTCCTGAAACCCTGGTCCTGAAACCAGACCCAGGTCCTGAAACCAGACCCAGGTCCTGAAACCAGACCCTAGTCCTGAAACCAGACCCAGGTCCTGAAACCAGACCCAGGTCCTGAAACCAGACTCAGGTCCTGAAACCAGACCCTAGTCCTGAAACAAGACCCAGGTCCTGAAACCAGACCCAGGTCCTGAAACCAGACCCAGGTCCTGAAACCTGACCCTGGTCCTGAAACCAGACCCAGGTCCTGAAACCAGACTCAGGTCCTGAAACCAGACCCAGGTCCTGAAACCAGACCCTGGTCCTGAAACCAGACCCTGGTCCTGAAACCTGACCCTGGTCCTGAAACCAGACCCTGGTCCTGAAACCTGACCCTGGTCCTGAAACCAGACCCTGGTCCTGAAACCAGACCCAGGTCCTGAAACCAGACTCAGGTCCTGAAACCAGACCCAGGTCCTGAAACCAGACTCAGGTCCTGAAACCAGACCCAGGTCCTGAAACCAGACCCAGGTCCTGAAACCAGACCCTGGTCCTGAAACCAGACCCAGGTCCTGAAACCAGACCCTGGTCCTGAAACCTGACCCAGGTCCTGAAACCAGACTCAGGTCCTGAAACCTGACCCAGGTCCTGAAACCAGACTCAGGTCCTGAAACCAGACTCAGGTCCTGAAACCAGACCCAGGTCCTGAAACCTGACCCAGGTCCTGAAACCAGACCCTAGTCCTGAAACCAGACCCAGGTCCTGAAACCAGACCCAGGTCCTGAAACCAGACCCAGGTCCTGAAACCAGACTCAGGTCCTGAAACCAGACCCAGGTCCTGAAACCAGACCCTAGTCCTGAAACCAGACCCAGGTCCTGAAACCAGACCCAGGTCCTGAAACCTGACCCTGGTCCTGAAACCAGACCCTAGTCCTGAAACCAGACCCAGGTCCTGAAACCAGACCCAGGTCCTGAAACCAGACCCAGGTCCTGAAACCTGACCCTGGTCCTGAAACCAGACCCTGGTACTGAAACCAGACCCAGGTCCTGAAACCAGACCCAGGTCCTGAAACCAGACCCTGGTCCTGAAACCAGACCCTGGTCCTGAAACCAGACCCAGGTCCTGAAACCTGACCCTGGTCCTGAAACCCTGGTCCTGAAACCAGACCCAGGTCCTGAAACCAGACCCAGGTCCTGAAACCAGACCCTGGTCCTGAAACCAGACCCAGGTCCTGAAACCAGACCCTGGTCCTGAAACCAGACCCAGGTCCTGAAACCAGACCCTGGTCCTGAAACCAGACCCAGGTCCTGAAACCTGACCCTGGTCCTGAAACCCTGGTCCTGAAACCTGACCCAGGTCCTGAAACCAGACCCAGGTCCTGAAACCCTGGTCCTGAAACCTGACTCTGGTCCTGAAACCCTGGTCCTGAAACCAGACCCAGGTCCTGAAACCAGACCCTAGTCCTGAAACCCTGGTCCTGAAACCTGACTCTGGTCCTGAAACCCTAGTCCTGAAACCAGACCCAGGTCCTGAAACCTGACTCTGGTCCTGAAACCTGACCCAGGTCCTGAAACCTGACCCAGGTCCTGAAACCAGACCCTGGTCCTGAAACCAGACCCTGGTCCTGAAACCAGACCCAGGTCCTGAAACCTGACCCTGGTCCTGAAACCCTGGTCCTGAAACCAGACCCAGGTCCTGAAACCAGACCCAGGTCCTGAAACCAGACCCAGGTCCTGAAACCAGACCCTGGTCCTGAAACCAGACCCAGGTCCTGAAACCAGACCCTGGTCCTGAAACCAGACCCAGGTCCTGAAACCAGACCCTGGTCCTGAAACCAGACCCAGGTCCTGAAACCTGACCCTGGTCCTGAAACCCTGGTCCTGAAACCTGACCCAGGTCCTGAAACCAGACCCAGGTCCTGAAACCCTGGTCCTGAAACCTGACTCTGGTCCTGAAACCCTGGTCCTGAAACCAGACCCAGGTCCTGAAACCAGACCCAGGTCCTGAAACCCTGGTCCTGAAACCTGACTCTGGTCCTGAAACCCTAGTCCTGAAACCAGACCCAGGTCCTGAAACCTGACTCTGGTCCTGAAACCTGACCCAGGTCCTGAAACCTGACCCAGGTCCTGAAACCAGACCCAGGTCCTGAAACCAGACCCAGGTCCTGAAACCCTGGTCCTGAAACCAGACCCTGGTCCTGAAACCAGACCCAGGTCCTGAAACCTGACCCAGGTCCTGAAACCAGACCCAGGTCCTGAAACCAGACCCTGGTCCTGAAACCAGACCCAGGTCCTGAAACCAGACCCTGGTCCTGAAACCAGACCCTGGTCCTGAAACCTGACCCAGGTCCTGAAACCAGACCCAGGTCCTGAAACCAGACCCAGGTCCTGAAACCCTGGTCCTGAAACCAGACCCTGGTCCTGAAACCAGACCCAGGTCCTGAAACCTGACCCAGGTCCTGAAACCAGACCCAGGTCCTGAAACCAGACCCTGGTCCTGAAACCAGACCCAGGTCCTGAAACCAGACCCTGGTCCTGAAACCAGACCCAGGTCCTGAAACCAGACCCTGGTCCTGAAACCAGACACAGGTCCTGAAACCTGACCCTGGTCCTGAAACCCTGGTCCTGAAACCTGACCCAGGTCCTGAAACCAGACCCAGGTCCTGAAACCCTGGTCCTGAAACCTGACTATGGTCCTGAAACCCTGGTGCTGAAACCAGACCCAGGTCCTGAAACCAGACCCAGGTCCTGAAACCAGACCCTGGTCCTGAAACCAGACCCAGGTCCTGAAACCAGACCCAGGTCCTGAAACCAGACCCTGGTCCTGAAACCAGACCCTAGTCCTGAAACCAGACCCAGGTCCTGAAACCTGACCCTAGTCCTGAAACCAGACCCTGGTCCTGAAACCAGACCCTGGTCCTGAAACCAGACCCAGGTCCTGAAACCAGACCCTAGTCCTGAAACCAGACCCTGGTCCTGAAACCAGACCCTGGTCCTGAAACCAGACCCAGGTCCTGAAACCCTGGTCCTGAAACCAGACCCTGGTCCTGAAACCAGACCCAGGTCCTGAAACCCTGGTGCTGAAACCAGACCCAGGTCCTGAAACCTGACCCAGGTCCTGAAACCAGACCCAGGTCCTGAAACCAGACCCTGGTCCTGAAACCAGACCCTGGTCCTGAAACCAGACCCAGGTCCTGAAACCCTGGTCCTGAAACCTGAGTCTGGTCCTGAAACCCTGGTCCTGAAACCAGACCCAGGTCCTGAAACCTGACCCAGGTCCTGAAACCAGACTCAGGTCCTGAAACCAGACCCAGGTCCTGAAACCAGACTCAGGTCCTGAAACCAGACCCAGGTCCTGAAACCAGACCCTGGTCCTGAAACCAGACCCAGGTCCTGAAACCAGACCCTGGTCCTGAAACCTGACCCAGGTCCTGAAACCAGACTCAGGTCCTGAAACCAGACTCAAGTCCTGAAACCAGACCCAGGTCCTGAAACCTGACCCAGGTCCTGAAACCAGACCCTAGTCCTGAAACCAGACCCAGGTCCTGAAACCAGACCCAGGTCCTGAAACCAGACTCAGGTCCTGAAACCAGACCCAGGTCCTGAAACCAGACCCTAGTCCTGAAACCAGACCCAGGTCCTGAAACCAGACCCAGGTCCTGAAACCTGACCCTGGTCCTGAAACCAGACCCTAGTCCTGAAACCAGACCCAGGTCCTGAAACCAGACCCAGGTCCTGAAACCAGACCCAGGTCCTGAAACCTGACCCTGGTCCTGAAACCAGACCCTGGTACTGAAACCAGACCCAGGTCCTGAAACCAGACCCGGGTCCTGAAACCAGACCCTGGTCCTGAAACCAGACCCTGGTCCTGAAACCAGACCCAGGTCCTGAAACCTGACCCTGGTCCTGAAACCCTGGTCCTGAAACCAGACCCAGGTCCTGAAACCAGACCCAGGTCCTGAAACCAGACCCTGGTCCTGAAACCAGACCCAGGTCCTGAAACCAGACCCTGGTCCTGAAACCAGACCCAGGTCCTGAAACCAGACCCTGGTCCTGAAACCAGACCCAGGTCCTGAAACCTGACCCTGGTCCTGAAACCCTGGTCCTGAAACCTGACCCAGGTCCTGAAACCAGACCCAGGTCCTGAAACCCTGGTCCTGAAACCTGACTCTGGTCCTGAAACCCTGGTCCTGAAACCAGACCCAGGTCCTGAAACCAGACCCTAGTCCTGAAACCCTGGTCCTGAAACCTGACTCTGGTCCTGAAACCCTAGTCCTGAAACCAGACCCAGGTCCTGAAACCTGACTCTGGTCCTGAAACCTGACCCAGGTCCTGAAACCTGACCCAGGTCCTGAAACCAGACCCTGGTCCTGAAACCAGACCCTGGTCCTGAAACCAGACCCAGGTCCTGAAACCTGACCCTGGTCCTGAAACCCTGGTCCTGAAACCAGACCCAGGTCCTGAAACCAGACCCAGGTCCTGAAACCAGACCCAGGTCCTGAAACCAGACCCTGGTCCTGAAACCAGACCCAGGTCCTGAAACCAGACCCAGGTCCTGAAACCAGACCCAGGTCCTGAAACCTGACCCTGGTCCTGAAACCAGACCCTGGTCCTGAAACCAGACCCAGGTCCTGAAACCAGACCCAGGTCCTGAAACCTGACCCTGGTCCTGAAACCAGACCCTGGTACTGAAACCAGACCCAGGTCCTGAAACCAGACCCAGGTCCTGAAACCAGACCCTGGTCCTGAAACCAGACCCTGGTCCTGAAACCAGACCCAGGTCCTGAAACCTGACCCTGGTCCTGAAACCCTGGTCCTGAAACCAGACCCAGGTCCTGAAACCAGACCCAGGTCCTGAAACCAGACCCTGGTCCTGAAACCAGACCCAGGTCCTGAAACCAGACCCTGGTCCTGAAACCAGACCCAGGTCCTGAAACCAGACCCTGGTCCTGAAACCAGACCCAGGTCCTGAAACCTGACCCTGGTCCTGAAACCCTGGTCCTGAAACCTGACCCAGGTCCTGAAACCAGACCCAGGTCCTGAAACCCTGGTCCTGAAACCTGACTCTGGTCCTGAAACCCTGGTCCTGAAACCAGACCCAGGTCCTGAAACCAGACCCTAGTCCTGAAACCCTGGTCCTGAAACCTGACTCTGGTCCTGAAACCCTAGTCCTGAAACCAGACCCAGGTCCTGAAACCTGACTCTGGTCCTGAAACCTGACCCAGGTCCTGAAACCTGACCCAGGTCCTGAAACCAGACCCTGGTCCTGAAACCAGACCCTGGTCCTGAAACCAGACCCAGGTCCTGAAACCTGACCCTGGTCCTGAAACCCTGGTCCTGAAACCAGACCCAGGTCCTGAAACCAGACCCAGGTCCTGAAACCAGACCCAGGTCCTGAAACCAGACCCTGGTCCTGAAACCAGACCCAGGTCCTGAAACCAGACCCTGGTCCTGAAACCAGACCCAGGTCCTGAAACCTGACCCTGGTCCTGAAACCCTGGTCCTGAAACCTGACCCAGGTCCTGAAACCAGACCCAGGTCCTGAAACCCTGGTCCTGAAACCTGACTCTGGTCCTGAAACCCTGGTCCTGAAACCAGACCCAGGTCCTGAAACCAGACCCAGGTCCTGAAACCCTGGTCCTGAAACCTGACTCTGGTCCTGAAACCCTAGTCCTGAAACCAGACCCAGGTCCTGAAACCTGACTCTGGTCCTGAAACCTGACCCAGGTCCTGAAACCTGACCCAGGTCCTGAAACCAGACCCAGGTCCTGAAACCAGACCCAGGTCCTGAAACCCTGGTCCTGAAACCAGACCCTGGTCCTGAAACCAGACCCAGGTCCTGAAACCTGACCCAGGTCCTGAAACCAGACCCAGGTCCTGAAACCAGACCCTGGTCCTGAAACCAGACCCAGGTCCTGAAACCAGACCCTGGTCCTGAAACCAGACCCTGGTCCTGAAACCTGACCCAGGTCCTGAAACCAGACCCAGGTCCTGAAACCAGACCCAGGTCCTGAAACCCTGGTCCTGAAACCAGACCCTGGTCCTGAAACCAGACCCAGGTCCTGAAACCTGACCCAGGTCCTGAAACCAGACCCAGGTCCTGAAACCAGACCCTGGTCCTGAAACCAGACCCAGGTCCTGAAACCAGACCCTGGTCCTGAAACCAGACCCAGGTCCTGAAACCAGACCCTGGTCCTGAAACCAGACACAGGTCCTGAAACCTGACCCTGGTCCTGAAACCCTGGTCCTGAAACCTGACCCAGGTCCTGAAACCAGACCCAGGTCCTGAAACCCTGGTCCTGAAACCTGACTATGGTCCTGAAACCCTGGTGCTGAAACCAGACCCAGGTCCTGAAACCAGACCCAGGTCCTGAAACCAGACCCTGGTCCTGAAACCAGACCCTAGTCCTGAAACCAGACCCAGGTCCTGAAACCTGACCCTAGTCCTGAAACCAGACCCTGGTCCTGAAACCAGACCCTGGTCCTGAAACCAGACCCTAGTCCTGAAACCAGACCCAGGTCCTGAAACCAGACCCTAGTCCTGAAACCAGACCCTGGTCCTGAAACCAGACCCTGGTCCTGAAACCAGACCCAGGTCCTGAAACCCTGGTCCTGAAACCAGACCCTGGTCCTGAAACCAGACCCAGGTCCTGAAACCCTGGTGCTGAAACCAGACCCAGGTCCTGAAACCTGACCCAGGTCCTGAAACCAGACCCAGGTCCTGAAACCAGACCCTGGTCCTGAAACCAGACCCTGGTCCTGAAACCAGACCCAGGTCCTGAAACCCTGGTCCTGAAACCTGACTCTGGTCCTGAAACCCTGGTCCTGAAACCAGACCCAGGTCCTGAAACCTGACCCAGGTCCTGAAACCAGACTCAGGTCCTGAAACCAGACCCAGGTCCTGAAACCAGACTCAGGTCCTGAAACCAGACCCAGGTCCTGAAACCAGACCCTGGTCCTGAAACCAGACCCAGGTCCTGAAACCAGACCCTGGTCCTGAAACCTGACCCAGGTCCTGAAACCAGACTCAGGTCCTGAAACCAGACTCAGGTCCTGAAACCAGACCCAGGTCCTGAAACCTGACCCAGGTCCTGAAACCAGACCCTAGTCCTGAAACCAGACCCAGGTCCTGAAACCAGACCCAGGTCCTGAAACCAGACTCAGGTCCTGAAACCAGACCCAGGTCCTGAAACCAGACCCTAGTCCTGAAACCAGACCCAGGTCCTGAAACCAGACCCAGGTCCTGAAACCTGACCCTGGTCCTGAAACCAGACCCTAGTCCTGAAACCAGACCCAGGTCCTGAAACCAGACCCAGGTCCTGAAACCAGACCCAGGTCCTGAAACCTGACCCTGGTCCTGAAACCAGACCCTGGTACTGAAACCAGACCCAGGTCCTGAAACCAGACCCAGGTCCTGAAACCAGACCCTGGTCCTGAAACCAGACCCTGGTCCTGAAACCAGACCCAGGTCCTGAAACCTGACCCTGGTCCTGAAACCCTGGTCCTGAAACCAGACCCAGGTCCTGAAACCAGACCCAGGTCCTGAAACCAGACCCTGGTCCTGAAACCAGACCCAGGTCCTGAAACCAGACCCTGGTCCTGAAACCAGACCCAGGTCCTGAAACCAGACCCTGGTCCTGAAACCAGACCCAGGTCCTGAAACCTGACCCTGGTCCTGAAACCCTGGTCCTGAAACCTGACCCAGGTCCTGAAACCAGACCCAGGTCCTGAAACCCTGGTCCTGAAACCTGACTCTGGTCCTGAAACCCTGGTCCTGAAACCAGACCCAGGTCCTGAAACCAGACCCTAGTCCTGAAACCCTGGTCCTGAAACCTGACTCTGGTCCTGAAACCCTAGTCCTGAAACCAGACCCAGGTCCTGAAACCTGACTCTGGTCCTGAAACCTGACCCAGGTCCTGAAACCTGACCCAGGTCCTGAAACCAGACCCTGGTCCTGAAACCAGACCCTGGTCCTGAAACCAGACCCAGGTCCTGAAACCTGACCCTGGTCCTGAAACCCTGGTCCTGAAACCAGACCCAGGTCCTGAAACCAGACCCAGGTCCTGAAACCAGACCCAGGTCCTGAAACCAGACCCTGGTCCTGAAACCAGACCCAGGTCCTGAAACCAGACCCTGGTCCTGAAACCAGACCCAGGTCCTGAAACCAGACCCTGGTCCTGAAACCAGACCCAGGTCCTGAAACCAGACCCTGGTCCTGAAACCAGACCCAGGTCCTGAAACCTGACCCTGGTCCTGAAACCCTGGTCCTGAAACCTGACCCAGGTCCTGAAACCAGACCCAGGTCCTGAAACCCTGGTCCTGAAACCTGACTCTGGTCCTGAAACCCTGGTCCTGAAACCAGACCCAGGTCCTGAAACCAGACCCAGGTCCTGAAACCCTGGTCCTGAAACCTGACTCTGGTCCTGAAACCCTAGTCCTGAAACCAGACCCAGGTCCTGAAACCTGACTCTGGTCCTGAAACCTGACCCAGGTCCTGAAACCCTGGTCCTGAAACCTGACCCAGGTCCTGAAACCAGACCCAGGTCCTGAAACCCTGGTCCTGAAACCTGACTCTGGTCCTGAAACCCTGGTCCTGAAACCAGACCCAGGTCCTGAAACCAGACCCAGGTCCTGAAACCCTGGTCCTGAAACCTGACTCTGGTCCTGAAACCCTAGTCCTGAAACCAGACCCAGGTCCTGAAACCTGACTCTGGTCCTGAAACCTGACCCAGGTCCTGAAACCTGACCCAGGTCCTGAAACCAGACCCAGGTCCTGAAACCCTGGTCCTGAAACCAGACCCTGGTCCTGAAACCAGACCCTGGTCCTGAAACCAGACCCAGGTCCTGAAACCTGACCCAGGTCCTGAAACCAGACCCAGGTCCTGAAACCAGACCCAGGTCCTGAAACCCTGGTCCTGAAACCAGACCCTGGTCCTGAAACCAGACCCAGGTCCTGAAACCTGACCCAGGTCCTGAAACCAGACCCAGGTCCTGAAACCAGACCCTGGTCCTGAAACCAGACCCAGGTCCTGAAACCAGACCCTGGTCCTGAAACCAGACCCAGGTCCTGAAACCAGACCCTGGTCCTGAAACCAGACACAGGTCCTGAAACCTGACCCTGGTCCTGAAACCCTGGTCCTGAAACCTGACCCAGGTCCTGAAACCAGACCCAGGTCCTGAAACCCTGGTCCTGAAACCTGACTATGGTCCTGAAACCCTGGTGCTGAAACCAGACCCAGGTCCTGAAACCAGACCCTGGTCCTGAAACCAGACCCTAGTCCTGAAACCAGACCCAGGTCCTGAAACCTGACCCTAGTCCTGAAACCAGACCCTGGTCCTGAAACCAGACCCTGGTCCTGAAACCAGACCCTAGTCCTGAAACCAGACCCAGGTCCTGAAACCAGACCCTAGTCCTGAAACCAGACCCTGGTCCTGAAACCAGACCCTGGTCCTGAAACCAGACCCAGGTCCTGAAACCCTGGTCCTGAAACCAGACCCTGGTCCTGAAACCAGACCCAGGTCCTGAAACCCTGGTGCTGAAACCAGACCCAGGTCCTGAAACCTGACCCAGGTCCTGAAACCAGACCCAGGTCCTGAAACCAGACCCTGGTCCTGAAACCAGACCCTGGTCCTGAAACCAGACCCAGGTCCTGAAACCCTGGTCCTGAAACCTGACTCTGGTCCTGAAACCCTGGTCCTGAAACCAGACCCAGGTCCTGAAACCTGACCCAGGTCCTGAAACCAGACCCTGGTCCTGAAACCAGACCCAGGTCCTGAAACCAGACCCAGGTCCTGAAACCAGACCCTGGTCCTGAAACCTGACTCTGGTCCTGAAACCCTGGTCCTGAAACCAGACCCAGGTCCTGAAACCAGACCCAGGTCCTGAAACCCTGGTCCTGAAACCTGACTCTGGTCCTGAAACCCTGGTCCTGAAACCAGACCCTGGTCCTGAAACCAGACCCTGGTCCTGAAACCCAGGTCCTGAAACCTGACCCTGGTCCTGAAACCAGACCCAGGTCCTGAAACCTGACCCAGGTCCTGAAACCAGACCCTAGTCCTGAAACCAGACCCAGGTCCTGAAACCAGACCCTAGTCCTGAAACCAGACCCTGGTCCTGAAACCTGACCCTGGTCCTGAAACCAGACCCAGGTCCTGAAACCTGACCCTGGTCCTGAAACCAGACCCTAGTCCTGAAACCAGACCCAGGTCCTGAAACCAGACCCTAGTCCTGAAACCAGACCCTGGTCCTGAAACCTGACCCTGGTCCTGAAACCTGGCCCTGGTCCTGAAACCTGACCCAGGTCCTGAAACCAGACCCAGGTCCTGAAACCAGACCCTGGTCCTGAAACCAGACCCAGGTCCTGAAACCAGACCCAGGTCCTGAAACCAGACACTGGTTCTGAAACCTGACTCTGGTCCTGAAACCCAGGTCCTGAAACCAGACCCTGGTTCTGAAACCTGACCCAGGTCCTGAAACCCTGGTCCTGAAACCAGACCCAGGTCCTGAAACCCTGGTCCTGAAACCTGACCCTAGTCCTGAAACCAGACCCAGGTCCTGAAACCAGACCCAGGTCCTGAAACCCTGGTCCTGAAACCAGACCCAGGTCCTGAAACCTGACCCTAGTCCTGAAACCAGACCCAGGTCCTGAAACCAGACCCTGGTTCTGAAACCTGACCCAGGTCCTGAAACCCTGGTCCTGAAACCAGACCCAGGTCCTGAAACCCTGGTCCTGAAACCTGACCCTAGTCCTGAAACCAGACCCAGGTCCTGAAACAAGACCCAGGTCCTGAAACCCTAGTCCTGAAACCAGACCCAGGTCCTGAAACCCTGGTCCTGAAACCTGACCCTAGTCCTGAAACGAGACCCAGGTCCTGAAACCTGACCCAGGTCCTGAAACCCTGGTCCTGAAACCAGACCCTGGTCCTGAAACCAGACCCTGGTCCTCAAACCTGACCTGGTCCTGAAACCCTGGTCCTGAAACCAGACCCAGGTCCTGACACCCTGGTCCTGAAACCAGACCCTGGTCCTGAAACCAGACCTAGGTCCTGAAACCAGACCCTGGTCCCGAAAACCTGGTCCTGAAACCAGACCCAGGTCCTGAAACCAGACCCAGGTCCTGAAACCCTGGTCCTGAAACCAGACCCTGGTCCTGAAACCAGACCCAGGTCCTGAAACCCTGGTCCTGAAACCAGACCCTAGTCCTGAAACCAGACCCTGGTCCTGAAACCCAGGTCCTGAAACCAGACCCTGGTCCTGAAACCCAGGTCCTGAAACCAGACCCTGGTCCTGAAACCAGACCCAGGTCCTGAAACCAGACCCTGGTCCTGAAACAAGACCCAGGTCCTGAAACCAGACCCTGGTCCTGAAACCAGACCCAGGTCCTGAAACCAGACCCTAGTCCTGAAACCAGACCCAGGTCCTGAAACCAGACCCAGGTCCTGAAACCAGACTCAGGTCCTGAAACCAGACCCTAGTCCTGAAACCAGACCCGGGTCCTGAAACCAGACCCAGGTCCTGAAACCAGACCCAGGTCCTGAAACCTGACCCTGGTCCTGAAACCAGACCCAGGTCCTGAAACCAGACTCAGGTCCTGAAACCAGACCCAGGTCCTGAAACCAGACCCTGGTCCTGAAACCAGACCCTGGTCCTGAAACCTGACCCAGGTCCTGAAACCAGACTCAGGTCCTGAAACCAGACCCAGGTCCTGAAACCAGACCCAGGTCCTGAAACCAGACCCAGGTCCGGAAACCAGACTCAGGTCCTGAAACCAGACCCAGGTCCTGAAACCAGACCCTAGTCCTAAAACCAGACCCAGGTCCTGAAACCAGACCCAGGTCCTGAAACCTGACCCTGGTCCTGAAACCAGACCCTAGTCCTGAAACCAGACCCAGGTCCTGAAACCAGACTCAGGTCCTGAAACCAGACCCAGGTCCTGAAACCAGACCCTACTCCTGAAACCAGACCCAGGTCCTGAAACCAGACCCAGGTCCTGAAACCAGACCCAGGTCCTGAAACCTGACCCTGGTCCTGAAACCAGACCCAGGTCCTGAAACCAGACCCAGGTCCTGAAACCAGACCCTGGTCCTGAAACCAGACCCAGGTCCTGAAACCTGACCCTGGTCCTGAAACCCTGGTCCTGAAACCTGACCCAGGTCCTGAAACCAGACCCAGGTCCTGAAACCCTGGTCCTGAAACCTGACTCTGGTCCTGAAACCCTGGTCCTGAAACCTGACCCAGGTCCTGAAACCAGACCCTAGTCCTGAAACCCTGGTCCTGAAACCTGACTCTGGTCCTGAAACCCTAGTCCTGAAACCAGACTCAGGTCCTGAAACCTGACTCTGGTCCTGAAACCTGACCCAGGTCCTGAAACCTGACCCAGGTCCTGAAACCAGACCCTGGTCCTGAAACCAGACCCAGGTCCTGAAACCCTGGTCCTGAAACCAGACCCAGGTCCTGAAACCAGACCCTGGTCCTGAAACCAGACCCAGGTCCTGAAACCAGACCCTGGTCCTGAAACCAGACCCAGGTCCTGAAACCAGACCCTGGTCCTGAAACCAGACCCAGGTCCTGAAACCTGACCCTGGTCCTGAAACCCTGGTCCTGAAACCTGACCCAGGTCCTGAAACCAGACCCAGGTCCTGAAACCCTGGTCCTGAAACCTGACTCTGGTCCTGAAACCCTGGTCCTGAAACCAGACCCAGGTCCTGAAACCAGACCCAGGTCCTGAAACCCTGGTCCTGAAACCTGACTCTGGTCCTGAAACCCTAGTCCTGAAACCAGACCCAGGTCCTGAAACCTGACTCTGGTCCTGAAACCTGACCCAGGTCCTGAAACCTGACCCAGGTCCTGAAACCAGACCCAGGTCCTGAAACCCTGGTCCTGAAACCAGACCCTGGTCCTGAAACCAGACCCAGGTCCTGAAACCTGACCCAGGTCCTGAAACCAGACCCAGGTCCTGAAACCAGACCCAGGTCCTGAAACCTGACCCAGGTCCTGAAACCAGACCCAGGTCCTGAAACCAGACCCAGGTCCTGAAACCCTGGTCCTGAAACCAGACCCTGGTCCTGAAACCAGACCCAGGTCCTGAAACCTGACCCAGGTCCTGAAACCAGACCCAGGTCCTGAAACCAGACCCTGGTCCTGAAACCAGACCCAGGTCCTGAAACCAGACCCTGGTCCTGAAACCAGACCCTGGTCCTGAAACCAGACACAGGTCCTGAAACCTGACCCTGGTCCTGAAACCCTGGTCCTGAAACCTGACCCAGGTCCTGAAACCAGACCCAGGTCCTGAAACCCTGGTCCTGAAACCTGACTATGGTCCTGAAACCCTGGTGCTGAAACCAGACCCAGGTCCTGAAACCAGACCCAGGTCCTGAAACCAGACCCTGGTCCTGAAACCAGACCCAGGTCCTGAAACCAGACCCAGGTCCTGAAACCTGACCCTGGTCCTGAAACCAGACCCTGGTCCTGAAACCTGACCCTAGTCCTGAAACCAGACCCTGGTCCTGAAACCAGACCCTGGTCCTGAAACCAGACCCTAGTCCTGAAACCAGACCCAGGTCCTGAAACCTGACCCTAGTCCTGAAACCAGACCCTGGTCCTGAAACCAGACCCTGGTCCTGAAACCAGACCCAGGTCCTGAAACCCTGGTCCTGAAACCAGACCCTGGTCCTGAAACCAGACCCAGGTCCTGAAACCCTGGTGCTGAAACCTGACCCAGGTCCTGAAACCTGACCCAGGTCCTGAAACCAGACCCAGGTCCTGAAACCAGACCCTGGTCCTGAAACCAGACCCTGGTCCTGAAACCAGACCCAGGTCCTGAAACCCTGGTCCTGAAACCTGACTCTGGTCCTGAAACCCTGGTCCTGAAACCAGACCCAGGTCCTGAAACCTGACCCAGGTCCTGAAACCAGACCCTGGTCCTGAAACCAGACCCAGGTCCTGAAACCAGACCCAGGTCCTGAAACCCTGGTCCTGAAACCTGACTCTGGTCCTGAAACCCTGGTCCTGAAACCAGACCCAGGTCCTGAAACCAGACCCAGGTCCTGAAACCCTGGTCCTGAAACCTGACTCTGGTCCTGAAACCTTGGTCCTGAAACCAGACCCTGGTCCTGAAACCAGACCCTGGTCCTGAAACCCAGGTCCTGAAACCTGACCCTGGTCCTGAAACCAGACCCAGGTCCTGAAACCTGACCCTGGTCCTGAAACCAGACCCAGGTCCTGAAACCAGACCCTAGTCCTGAAACCAGACCCTGGTCCTGAAACCTGACCCTGGTCCTGAAACCAGACCCAGGTCCTGAAACCTGACCCTGGTCCTGAAACCAGACCCTGGTCCTGAAACCAGACCCAGGTCCTGAAACCAGACCCAGGTCCTGAAACCAGACCCTAGTCCTGAAACCAGACCCTGGTCCTGAAACCTGACCCTGGTCCTGAAACCTGACCCTGGTCCTGAAACCAGACCCAGGTCCTGAAACCTGACCCTGGTCCTGAAACCAGACCCTAGTCCTGAAACCAGACCCAGGTCCTGAAACCAGACCCTGGTCCTGAAACCAGACCCTGGTCCTGAAACCTGACCCTGGTCCTGAAACCAGACCCTAGTCCTGAAACCAGACCCAGGTCCTGAAACCTGGCCCTAGTCCTGAAACCAGACCCTGGTCCTGAAACCAGACCCAGGTCCTGAAACCAGACCCAGGTCCTGAAACCTGACCCTGGTTCTGAAACCTGACCCAGGTCCTGAAACCAGACCCAGGTCCTGAAACCAGACCCTGGTCCTGAAACCAGACCCAGGTCCTGAAACCCTGGTCCTGAAACCAGACCCTGGTCCTGAAACCAGACCCAGGTCCTGAAACCTGACCCTGGTCCTGAAACCAGACCCAGGTCCTGAAACCAGACCCTGGTCCTGAAACCAGACCCAGGTCCTGAAACCTGACTCTGGTCCTGAAACCTGACCCAGGTCCTGAAACCTGACCCAGGTCCTGAAACCAGACCCTGGTCCTGAAACCAGACCCAGGTCCTGAAACCTGACCCTGGTCCTGAAACCCTGGTCCTGAAACCAGACCCAGGTCCTGAAACCAGACCCAGGTCCTGAAACCAGACCCTGGTCCTGAAACCAGACCCAGGTCCTGAAACCAGACCCTGGTCCTGAAACCAGACCCAGGTCCTGAAACCAGACCCTGGTCCTGAAACCAGACCCAGGTCCTGAAACCTGACCCTGGTCCTGAAACCCTGGTCCTGAAACCTGACCCAGGTCCTGAAACCAGACCCAGGTCCTGAAACCAGACCCAGGTCCTGAAACCCTGGTCCTGAAACCAGACCCTGGTCCTGAAACCAGACCCAGGTCCTGAAACCTGACCCAGGTCCTGAAACCAGACCCAGGTCCTGAAACCAGACCCTGGTCCTGAAACCAGACCCAGGTCCTGAAACCAGACCCTGGTCCTGAAACCAGACCCAGGTCCTGAAACCAGACCCTGGTCCTGAAACCAGACACAGGTCCTGAAACCTGACCCTGGTCCTGAAACCCTGGTCCTGAAACCTGACCCAGGTCCTGAAACCAGACCCAGGTCCTGAAACCCTGGTCCTGAAACCTGACTATGGTCCTGAAACCCTGGTGCTGAAACCAGACCCAGGTCCTGAAACCAGACCCAGGTCCTGAAACCAGACCCTGGTCCTGAAACCAGACCCTAGTCCTGAAACCAGACCCTAGTCCTGAAACCAGACCCAGGTCCTGAAACCTGACCCTAGTCCTGAAACCAGACCCTGGTCCTGAAACCAGACCCTGGTCCTGAAACCAGACCCTAGTCCTGAAACCAGACCCAGGTCCTGAAACCAGACCCTAGTCCTGAAACCAGACCCTGGTCCTGAAACCAGACCCTGGTCCTGAAACCAGACCCAGGTCCTGAAACCCTGGTCCTGAAACCAGACCCTGGTCCTGAAACCAGACCCAGGTCCTGAAACCCTGGTGCTGAAACCAGACCCAGGTCCTGAAACCTGACCCAGGTCCTGAAACCAGACCCAGGTCCTGAAACCAGACCCTGGTCCTGAAACCAGACCCTGGTCCTGAAACCCTGGTCCTGAAACCTGACTCTGGTCCTGAAACCCTGGTCCTGAAACCAGACCCAGGTCCTGAAACCTGACCCAGGTCCTGAAACCAGACCCTGGTCCTGAAACCAGACCCAGGTCCTGAAACCAGACCCAGGTCCTGAAACCAGACCCTGGTCCTGAAACCTGACTCTGGTCCTGAAACCCTGGTCCTGAAACCAGACCCAGGTCCTGAAACCAGACCCAGGTCCTGAAACCCTGGTCCTGAAACCTGACTCTGGTCCTGAAACCCTGGTCCTGAAACCAGACCCTGGTCCTGAAACCAGACCCTGGTCCTGAAACCCAGGTCCTGAAACCTGACCCTGGTCCTGAAACCAGACCCAGGTCCTGAAACCTGACCCAGGTCCTGAAACCAGACCCTAGTCCTGAAACCAGACCCAGGTCCTGAAACCAGACCCTAGTCCTGAAACCAGACCCTGGTCCTGAAACCTGACCCTGGTCCTGAAACCAGACCCAGGTCCTGAAACCTGACCCTGGTCCTGAAACCAGACCCTAGTCCTGAAACCAGACCCAGGTCCTGAAACCAGACCCAGGTCCTGAAACCAGACCCAGGTCCTGAAACCTGACCCTAGTCCTGAAACCAGACCCTGGTCCTGAAACCTGACCCTGGTCCTGAAACCTGGCCCTGGTCCTGAAACCTGACCCAGGTCCTGAAACCAGACCCAGGTCCTGAAACCAGACCCTGGTCCTGAAACCAGACCCAGGTCCTGAAACCAGACCCAGGTCCTGAAACCAGACACTGGTTCTGAAACCTGACTCTGGTCCTGAAACCCAGGTCCTGAAACCAGACCCTGGTTCTGAAACCTGACCCAGGTCCTGAAACCCTGGTCCTGAAACCAGACCCAGGTCCTGAAACCCTGGTCCTGAAACCTGACCCTAGTCCTGAAACCAGACCCAGGTCCTGAAACCAGACCCAGGTCCTGAAACCCTGGTCCTGAAACCAGACCCAGGTCCTGAAACCTGACCCTAGTCCTGAAACCAGACCCAGGTCCTGAAACCAGACCCTGGTTCTGAAACCTGACCCAGGTCCTGAAACCCTGGTCCTGAAACCAGACCCAGGTCCTGAAACCCTGGTCCTGAAACCTGACCCTAGTCCTGAAACCAGACCCAGGTCCTGAAACAAGACCCAGGTCCTGAAACCCTAGTCCTGAAACCAGACCCAGGTCCTGAAACCCTGGTCCTGAAACCTGACCCTAGTCCTGAAACGAGACCCAGGTCCTGAAACCTGACCCAGGTCCTGAAACCCTGGTCCTGAAACCAGACCCTGGTCCTGAAACCAGACCCTGGTCCTCAAACCTGACCTGGTCCTGAAACCCTGGTCCTGAAACCAGACCCAGGTCCTGACACCCTGGTCCTGAAACCAGACCCTGGTCCTGAAACCAGACCTAGGTCCTGAAACCAGACCCTGGTCCCGAAAACCTGGTCCTGAAACCAGACCCAGGTCCTGAAACCAGACCCAGGTCCTGAAACCCTGGTCCTGAAACCAGACCCTGGTCCTGAAACCAGACCCAGGTCCTGAAACCCTGGTCCTGAAACCAGACCCTAGTCCTGAAACCAGACCCTGGTCCTGAAACCCAGGTCCTGAAACCAGACCCTGGTCCTGAAACCCAGGTCCTGAAACCAGACCCTGGTCCTGAAACCAGACCCAGGTCCTGAAACCAGACCCTGGTCCTGAAACCAGACCCAGGTCCTGAAACCAGACCCTGGTCCTGAAACCAGACCCAGGTCCTGAAACCAGACCCTAGTCCTGAAACCAGACCCAGGTCCTGAAACCAGACCCAGGTCCTGAAACCAGACTCAGGTCCTGAAACCAGACCCTAGTCCTGAAACCAGACCCAGGTCCTGAAACCAGACCCAGGTCCTGAAACCAGACCCTGGTCCTGAAACCTGACCCTGGTCCTGAAACCAGACCCAGGTCCTGAAACCAGACTCAGGTCCTGAAACCAGACCCAGGTCCTGAAACCAGACCCTGGTCCTGAAACCAGACCCTGGTCCTGAAACCTGACCCAGGTCCTGAAACCAGACTCAGGTCCTGAAACCAGACCCAGGTCCTGAAACCAGACCCAGGTCCTGAAACCAGACCCAGGTCCGGAAACCAGACTCAGGTCCTGAAACCAGACCCAGGTCCTGAAACCAGACCCTAGTCCTAAAACCAGACCCAGGTCCTGAAACCAGACCCAGGTCCTGAAACCTGACCCTGGTCCTGAAACCAGACCCTAGTCCTGAAACCAGACCCAGGTCCTGAAACCAGACTCAGGTCCTGAAACCAGACCCAGGTCCTGAAACCAGACCCTACTCCTGAAACCAGACCCAGGTCCTGAAACCAGACCCAGGTCCTGAAACCAGACCCAGGTCCTGAAACCTGACCCTGGTCCTGAAACCAGACCCAGGTCCTGAAACCAGACCCAGGTCCTGAAACCAGACCCTGGTCCTGAAACCAGACCCAGGTCCTGAAACCTGACCCTGGTCCTGAAACCCTGGTCCTGAAACCTGACCCAGGTCCTGAAACCAGACCCAGGTCCTGAAACCCTGGTCCTGAAACCTGACTCTGGTCCTGAAACCCTGGTCCTGAAACCTGACCCAGGTCCTGAAACCAGACCCTAGTCCTGAAACCCTGGTCCTGAAACCTGACTCTGGTCCTGAAACCCTAGTCCTGAAACCAGACCCAGGTCCTGAAACCTGACTCTGGTCCTGAAACCTGACCCAGGTCCTGAAACCTGACCCAGGTCCTGAAACCAGACCCTGGTCCTGAAACCAGACCCAGGTCCTGAAACCTGACCCTGGTCCTGAAACCCTGGTCCTGAAACCAGACCCAGGTCCTGAAACCAGACCCTGGTCCTGAAACCAGACCCAGGTCCTGAAACCAGACCCTGGTCCTGAAACCAGACCCAGGTCCTGAAACCAGACCCTGGTCCTGAAACCAGACCCAGGTCCTGAAACCTGACCCTGGTCCTGAAACCCTGGTCCTGAAACCTGACCCAGGTCCTGAAACCAGACCCAGGTCCTGAAACCCTGGTCCTGAAACCTGACTCTGGTCCTGAAACCCTGGTCCTGAAACCAGACCCAGGTCCTGAAACCAGACCCAGGTCCTGAAACCCTGGTCCTGAAACCTGACTCTGGTCCTGAAACCCTAGTCCTGAAACCAGACCCAGGTCCTGAAACCTGACTCTGGTCCTGAAACCTGACCCAGGTCCTGAAACCTGACCCAGGTCCTGAAACCAGACCCAGGTCCTGAAACCCTGGTCCTGAAACCAGACCCTGGTCCTGAAACCAGACCCAGGTCCTGAAACCTGACCCAGGTCCTGACCAGACCCAGGTCCTGAAACCAGACCCAGGTCCTGAAACCAGACCCTGGTCCTGAAACCAGACCCAGGTCCTGAAACCTGACCCAGGTCCTGAAACCAGACCCAGGTCCTGAAACCAGACCCAGGTCCTGAAACCCTGGTCCTGAAACCAGACCCTGGTCCTGAAACCAGACCCAGGTCCTGAAACCTGACCCAGGTCCTGAAACCAGACCCAGGTCCTGAAACCAGACCCTGGTCCTGAAACCAGACCCAGGTCCTGAAACCAGACCCTGGTCCTGAAACCAGACCCTGGTCCTGAAACCAGACACAGGTCCTGAAACCTGACCCTGGTCCTGAAACCCTGGTCCTGAAACCTGACCCAGGTCCTGAAACCAGACCCAGGTCCTGAAACCCTGGTCCTGAAACCTGACTATGGTCCTGAAACCCTGGTGCTGAAACCAGACCCAGGTCCTGAAACCAGACCCAGGTCCTGAAACCAGACCCTGGTCCTGAAACCAGACCCAGGTCCTGAAACCAGACCCAGGTCCTGAAACCTGACCCTGGTCCTGAAACCAGACCCTGGTCCTGAAACCTGACCCTAGTCCTGAAACCAGACCCTGGTCCTGAAACCAGACCCTGGTCCTGAAACCAGACCCTAGTCCTGAAACCAGACCCAGGTCCTGAAACCTGACCCTAGTCCTGAAACCAGACCCTGGTCCTGAAACCAGACCCTGGTCCTGAAACCAGACCCAGGTCCTGAAACCCTGGTCCTGAAACCAGACCCTGGTCCTGAAACCAGACCCAGGTCCTGAAACCCTGGTGCTGAAACCTGACCCAGGTCCTGAAACCTGACCCAGGTCCTGAAACCAGACCCAGGTCCTGAAACCAGACCCTGGTCCTGAAACCAGACCCAGGTCCTGAAACCCTGGTCCTGAAACCTGACTCTGGTCCTGAAACCCTGGTCCTGAAACCAGACCCAGGTCCTGAAACCTGACCCAGGTCCTGAAACCAGACCCTGGTCCTGAAACCAGACCCAGGTCCTGAAACCAGACCCAGGTCCTGAAACCCTGGTCCTGAAACCTGACTCTGGTCCTGAAACCCTGGTCCTGAAACCAGACCCAGGTCCTGAAACCAGACCCAGGTCCTGAAACCCTGGTCCTGAAACCTGACTCTGGTCCTGAAACCTTGGTCCTGAAACCAGACCCTGGTCCTGAAACCAGACCCTGGTCCTGAAACCCAGGTCCTGAAACCTGACCCTGGTCCTGAAACCAGACCCAGGTCCTGAAACCTGACCCTGGTCCTGAAACCAGACCCAGGTCCTGAAACCAGACCCTAGTCCTGAAACCAGACCCTGGTCCTGAAACCTGACCCTGGTCCTGAAACCAGACCCAGGTCCTGAAACCTGACCCTGGTCCTGAAACCAGACCCTAGTCCTGAAACCAGACCCAGGTCCTGAAACCAGACCCTAGTCCTGAAACCAGACCCTGGTCCTGAAACCTGACCCTGGTCCTGAAACCTGACCCTGGTCCTGAAACCAGACCCAGGTCCTGAAACCTGACCCTGGTCCTGAAACCAGACCCTAGTCCTGAAACCAGACCCAGGTCCTGAAACCAGACCCTGGTCCTGAAACCAGACCCTGGTCCTGAAACCTGACCCTGGTCCTGAAACCAGACCCTAGTCCTGAAACCAGACCCAGGTCCTGAAACCTGGCCCTAGTCCTGAAACCAGACCCTGGTCCTGAAACCAGACCCAGGTCCTGAAACCAGACCCAGGTCCTGAAACCTGACCCTGGTTCTGAAACCTGACCCAGGTCCTGAAACCAGACCCAGGTCCTGAAACCAGACCCTGGTCCTGAAACCAGACCCAGGTCCTGAAACCCTGGTCCTGAAACCAGACCCTGGTCCTGAAACCAGACCCAGGTCCTGAAACCTGACCCTGGTCCTGAAACCAGACCCAGGTCCTGAAACCAGACCCTGGTCCTGAAACCAGACCCAGGTCCTGAAACCTGACTCTGGTCCTGAAACCTGACCCAGGTCCTGAAACCTGACCCAGGTCCTGAAACCAGACCCTGGTCCTGAAACCAGACCCAGGTCCTGAAACCTGACCCTGGTCCTGAAACCCTGGTCCTGAAACCAGACCCAGGTCCTGAAACCAGACCCAGGTCCTGAAACCAGACCCTGGTCCTGAAACCAGACCCAGGTCCTGAAACCAGACCCTGGTCCTGAAACCAGACCCAGGTCCTGAAACCAGACCCTGGTCCTGAAACCAGACCCAGGTCCTGAAACCTGACCCTGGTCCTGAAACCCTGGTCCTGAAACCTGACCCTAGTCCTGAAACCAGACCCAGGTCCTGAAACCAGACCCAGGTCCTGAAACCCTGGTCCTGAAACCAGACCCAGGTCCTGAAACCTGACCCTAGTCCTGAAACCAGACCCTGGTCCTGAAACCAGACCCTGGTTCTGAAACCTGACCCAGGTCCTGAAACCCTGGTCCTGAAACCAGACCCAGGTCCTGAAACCCTGGTCCTGAAACCTGACCCTAGTCCTGAAACCAGACCCAGGTCCTGAAACAAGACCCAGGTCCTGAAACCCTAGTCCTGAAACCAGACCCAGGTCCTGAAACCTGACCCTAGTCCTGAAACGAGACCCAGGTCCTGAAACCTGACCCAGGTCCTGAAACCCTGGTCCTGAAACCAGACCCTGGTCCTGAAACCAGACCCTGGTCCTCAAACCTGACCTGGTCCTGAAACCCTGGTCCTGAAACCAGACCCAGGTCCTGACACCCTGGTCCTGAAACCAGACCCTGGTCCTGAAACCAGACCTAGGTCCTGAAACCAGACCCTGGTCCCGAAAACCTGGTCCTGAAACCAGACCCAGGTCCTGAAACCAGACCCAGGTCCTGAAACCCTGGTCCTGAAACCAGACCCTGGTCCTGAAACCAGACCCAGGTCCTGAAACCCTGGTCCTGAAACCAGACCCTAGTCCTGAAACCAGACCCTGGTCCTGAAACCCAGGTCCTGAAACCAGACCCTGGTCCTGAAACCAGACCCAGGTCCTGAAACCAGACCCTGGTCCTGAAACCAGACCCAGGTCCTGAAACCAGACCCTGGTCCTGAAACCAGACCCAGGTCCTGAAACCAGACCCTGGTCCTGAAACCCAGGTCCTGAAACCAGACCCTGGTCCTGAAACCCTGGTCCTGAAACCAGACCCTGGTCCTGAAACCTGACCCAGGTCCTGAAACCAGACCCTGGTCCTGAAACCAGACCCAGGTCCTGTAACCAGACCCTGGTCCCGAAACCCTGGTCCTGAAACCAGACCCAGGTCCTGAAACCAGACCCAGGTCCTGAAACCCTGGTCCTGAAACCAGACCCTGGTCCTGAAACCTGACCCTGGTCCTGAAACCTGACCCAGGTCCTGAAACCAGACCCAGGTCCTGAAACCAGACCCAGGTCCTGAAAACCTGGTCCTGAAACACTGGTCCTGAAACCAGACCCAGGTCCTGAAAACCTGGTCCTGAAACCAGACCCAGGTCCTGAAACCAGACCCAGGTCCTGAAACCAGACCCTGGTCCTGAAACCAGACCCAGGTCCTGAAACCAGACCCAGGTCCTGAAATCTGACCCTGGTCCTGAAACCCTGGTCCTGAAACCTGACTCTGGTCCTGAAACCCTGGTCCTGAAACCAGACCCAGGTCCTGAAACCAGACCCAGGTCCTGAAAACAGACCCTAGTCCTGAAACCTGACCCTGGTCCTGAAACCAGACCCAGGTCCTGAAACCAGACCCAGGTCCTGAAACCAGACCCTAGTCCTGAAACCTGACCCTGGTCCTGAAACCAGACCCTGGTCCTGAAACCAGACCCTAGTCCTGAAACCAGACCCAGGTCCTGAAACCAGACCCTGGTCCTGAAACCAGACCCAGGTCCTGAAACCTGACCCAGGTCCTGAAACCAGACCCTAGTCCTGAAACCAGACCCTAGTCCTGAAACCAGACCCAGGTCCTGAAACCAGACCCTAGTCCTGAAACCAGACCCTGGTCCTGAAACCTGACCCTGGTCCTGAAACCAGACCCAGGTCCTGAAACCAGACCCAGGTCCTGAAACCTGACTCTGGTCCTGAAACCCTGGTCCTGAAACAAGACCCTAGTCCTGAAACCAGACCCTGGTCCTGAAACCTGACCCTGGTCCTGAAACCAGACCCAGGTCCTGAAACCTGACCCTGGTCCTGAAACCTGACTCTGGTCCTGAAACCCGACCCAGGTCCTGAAACCAGACCCAGGTCCTGAAACCAGACCCTAGTCCTGAAACCCTGGTCCTGAAACCAGACCCAGGTCCTGAAACCAGACCCTGGTCCTGAAACCAGACCCAGGTCCTGAAACCAGACCCAGGTCCTGAAACCAGACCCTGGTTCTGAAACCTGACCCAGGTCCTGAAACCCTGGTCCTGAAACCAGACCCAGGTCCTGAAACCCTGGTCCTGAAACCAGACCCTAGTCCTGAAACAAGACCCAGGTCCTGAAACAAGACCCAGGTCCTGAAACCCTAGTCCTGAAACCAGACCCAGGTCCTGAAACCTAACCCTAGTCCTGAAACCAGACCCAGGTCCTGAAACCTGACCCAGGTCCTGAAACCCTGGTCCTGAAACCAGACCCTGGTCCTGAAACCAGACCCTGGTCCTCAAACCTGACCTGGTCCTGAAACCCTGGTCCTGAAACCAAACCCTGGTCCTGAAACCAGACCCTGGTCCTCAAACCTGACCTGGTCCTGAAACCAGACCCAGGTCCTGAAACCAGACCCAGGTCCTGAAACCAGACCCAGGTCCTGAAACCCTGGTCCTGAAACCAGACCCTGGTCCAGAAACCAGACCCAGGTCCTGAAACCCTGGTCCAGAAACCAGACCCTAGTCCTGAAACCAGACCCTGGTCCTGAAACCCAAGTCCTGAAACCAGACCCTGGTCCTGAAACCCAGGTCCTGAAACCAGACCCAGGTCCTGAAACCAGACCCTGGTCCTGAAACGAGACCCAGGTCCTGAAACCAGACCCTGGTCCTGAAACCCAGGTCCTGAAACCAGACCCTGGTCCTGAAACCCAGGTCCTGAAACCAGACCCTGGTCCTGAAACCTGACCCAGGTCCTGAAACCAGACCCTGGTCCTGAAACCAGACCCAGGTCCTGTAACCAGACCCTGGTCCCGAAACCCTGGTCCTGAAACCAGACCCAGGTCCTGAAACCAGACCCAGGTCCTGAAACCCTGGTCCTGAAACCAGACCCTGGTCCTGAAACCTGACCCAGGTCCTGAAACCAGACCCAGGTCCTGAAACCAGACCCAGGTCCTGAAAACCTGGTCCTGAAACCCTGGTCCTGAAACCAGACCCAGGTCCTGAAAACCTGGTCCTGAAACCAGACCCAGGTCCTGAAACCTGACCCAGGTCCTGAAACCAGACCCAGGTCCTGAAACCAGACCCAGGTCCTGAAACCAGACCCAGGTCCTGAAACCCTGGTCCTGAAACCTGACTCAGGTCCTGAAACCCTGGTCCTGAAACCAGACCCAGGTCCTGAAACCAGACCCAGGTCCTGAAACCAGACCCTAGTCCTGAAACCTGACCCTGGTCCTGAAACCAGACCCAGGTCCTGAAACCAGACCCAGGTCCTGAAACCAGACCCTAGTCCTGAAACCTGACCCTGGTCCTGAAACCAGACCCAGGTCCTGAAACCAGACCCTAGTCCTGAAACCAGACCCAGGTCCTGAAACCTGACCCTGGTCCTGAAACCAGACCCTAGTCCTGAAACCAGACCCTGGTCCTGAAACCAGACCCAGGTCCTGAAACCAGACCCAGGTCCTGAAACCACACCCTGGTCCTGAAACCAGACCCTGGTCCTGAAACCAGACCCAGGTCCTGAAACCAGACCCTAGTCCTGAAACCAGACCCAGGTCCTGAAACCTGACCCTGGTCCTGAAACCTGACCCTAGTCCTGAAACCAGACCCTGGTCCTGAAACCTGACCCAGGTCCTGAAACCTGACCCAGGTCCTGAAACCAGACCCTGGTCCTGAAACCTGACCCTGGTCCTGAAACCAGACTCAGGTCCTGAAACCTGACCCTGGTCCTGAAACCTGACCCTGGTCCTGAAACCTGACCCTGGTCCTGAAACCAGACCCAGGTCCTCAAATCTGACCCAGGTCCTGAAACCAGACCCTAGTCCTGAAACCAGACCCAGGTCCTCAAATCTGACACAGGTCCTGAAACCTGACCCAGGTCCTGAAACCAGACCCTAGTCCTGAAACCAGACCCAGGTCCTGAAACCTGACCCAGGTCCTGAAACCAGACCCTAGTCCTGAAACCAGACCCTGGTCCTGAAACCAGACCCAGGTCCTGAAACCTGACCCTAGTCCTGAAACCAGACCCAGGTCCTGAAACCTGACCCTAGTCCTGAAATCAGACCCTGGTCCTGAAACAAGACCCTGGTCCTGAAACCAGACCCAGGTCCTGAAACCTGACCCTGGTCCTGAAACCAGACCCAGGTCCTGAAACCTGACCCTAGTCCTGAAACCAGACCCTGGTCCTGAAACCAGACCCTGGTCCTGAAACCCGACCCTGGTCCTGAAACCTGACCCAGGTCCTGAAACCTGACCCTAGTCCTGAAACCAGACCCAGGTCCTGAAACCAGACCCTAGTCCTGAAACCAGACCCTGGTCCTGAAACCAGACCGAGGTCCTGAAACCTGACCCTAGTCCTGAAACCAGACCCAGGTCCTGAAACCTGACCCTAGTCCTGAAACCAGACCCTGGTCCTGAAACCAGACCCTGGTCCTGAAACCAGACCCAGGTCCTGAAACCTGACCCTGGTCCTGAAACCTGACCCAGGTCCTGAAACCAGACGCAGGTCCTGAAACCAGACCCAGGTCCTGAAACCAGACCCTGGTCCTGAAACCAGACCCTGGTCCTGAAACCAGACCCTAGTCCTGAAACCTGACCCTGGTCCTGAAACCAGACCCAGGTCCTGAAACCTGACCCTGGTCCTGAAACCTGACCCAGGTCCTGAAACCAGACGCAGGTCCTGAAACCAGACCCAGGTCCTGAAACCAGACCCTGGTCCTGAAACCAGACCCTGGTCCTGAAACCAGACCCAGGTCCTGAAACCAGACCCTGGTCCTGAAACCAGACCCTGGTCCTGAAACCAGACCCTAGTCCTGAAACCTGACCCTGGTCCTGAAACCAGACCCAGGTCCTGAAACCAGACCCAGGTCCTGAAACCAGACCCTGGTCCTGAAACCAGACCCAGGTCCTGAAACCCTGGTCCTGAAACCAGACCCAGGTCCTGAAACCAGACCCTGGTCCTGAAACCAGACCCAGGTCCTGAAACCTGACCCTGGTCCTGAAACCAGACCCAGGTCCTGAAACCCTGGTCCTGTAACCAGACCCAGGTCCTGAAACCAGACCCAGGTCCTGAAACCTGACCCAGGTCCTGAAACCTGACCCTGGTCCTGAAACCAGACCCTGGTCCTGAAACCAGACCCAGGTCCTGAAACCTGACCCTAGTCCTGAAACCAGACCCTGGTCCTGAAACCAGACCCTAGTCCTGAAACCTGACCCAGGTCCTGAAACCAGACCCTGGTCCTGAAACCTGACCCTGGTCCTGAAACCAGACCCAGGTCCTGAAACCAGACCCTAGTCCTGAAACCTGACCCTGGTCCTGAAACCAGACCCAGGTCCTGAAACCAGACCCAGGTCCTGAAACCTGACCCTAGTCCTGAAACCAGACCCGGGTCCTGAAACCAGACCCTAGTCCTGAAACCAGACCCAGGTCCTGAAACCTGACCCTAGTCCTGAAACCAGACCCTGGTCCTGAAACCTGACCCTGGTCGTGAAACCAGACCCTAGTCCTGAAACCTGACCCTGGTCCTGAAACCAGACCCAGGTCCTGAAACCAGACCCTGGTCCTGAAACCAGACCCTAGTCCTGAAACCTGACCCTGGTCCTGAAACCAGACCCAGGTCCTGAAACCAGACCCTAGTCCTGAAACCAGACCCAGGTCCTGAAACCAGACCCTAGTCCTGAAACCAGACCCTAGTCCTGAAACCAGACCCTGGTCCTGAAACCAGACCCAGGTCCTGAAACCTGACCCTAGTCCTGAAACCAGACCCAGGTCCTGAAACCTGACCCTGGTCCTGAAACCAGACCCTGGTCCTGAAACCAGACCCTAGTCCTGAAACCAGACCCTGGTCCTGAAACCAGACCCTGGTCCTGAAACCAGACCCAGGTCCTGAAACCTGACCCTGGTCCTGAAACCAAACCCTGGTCCTGAAACCAGACCCAGGTCCTGAAACCAGACCCTGGTCCTGAAACCAGACCCTGGTCCTGAAACCAGACCCTAGTCCTGAAACCTGACCCTGGTCCTGAAACCAGACCCAGGTCCTGAAACCAGACCCAGGTCCTGAAACCAGACCCTGGTCCTGAAACCAGACCCAGGTCCTGAAACCCTGGTCCTGAAACCAGACCCAGGTCCTGAAACCAGACCCTGGTCCTGAAACCAGACCCAGGTCCTGAAACCTGACCCTGGTCCTGAAACCAGACCCAGGTCCTGAAACCCTGGTCCTGTAACCAGACCCAGGTCCTGAAACCAGACCCTGGTCCTGAAACCTTACCCAGGTCCTGAAACCTGACCCTGGTCCTGAAACCAGACCCTGGTCCTGAAACCAGACCCAGGTCCTGAAACCTGACCCTAGTCCTGAAACCAGACCCTGGTCCTGAAACCAGACCCTAGTCCTGAAACCTGACCCAGGTCCTGAAACCAGACCCTGGTCCTGAAACCTGACCCTGGTCCTGAAACCAGACCCAGGTCCTGAAACCAGACCCTAGTCCTGAAACCTGACCCTGGTCCTGAAACCAGACCCAGGTCCTGAAACCAGACCCAGGTCCTGAAACCTGACCCTAGTCCTGAAACCAGACCCGGGTCCTGAAACCAGACCCTAGTCCTGAAACCAGACCCAGGTCCTGAAACCTGACCCTAGTCCTGAAACCAGACCCTGGTCCTGAAACCTGACCCTGGTCGTGAAACCAGACCCTAGTCCTGAAACCTGACCCTGGTCCTGAAACCAGACCCAGGTCCTGAAACCAGACCCTGGTCCTGAAACCAGACCCTAGTCCTGAAACCTGACCCTGGTCCTGAAACCAGACCCAGGTCCTGAAACCAGACCCTAGTCCTGAAACCAGACCCAGGTTCTGAAACCTGACCCTGGTCCTGAAACCAGACCCTGGTCCTGAAACCAGACCCTAGTCCTGAAACCAGACCCAGGTCCTGAAACCTGACCCAGGTCCTGAAACCTGACCCTGGTCCTGAAACCAGACCCTGGTCCTGAAACCAGACCCAGGTCCTGAAACCTGACCCTGGTCCTGAAACCTGACCCTAGTCCTGAAACCAGACCCAGGTCCTGAAACCAGACCCAGGTCCTGAAATCTGACCCTGGTCCTGAAACCCTGGTCCTGAAACCTGACTCTGGTCCTGAAACCCTGGTCCTGAAACCAGACCCAGGTCCTGAAACTAGACCCAGGTCCTGAAAACAGACCCTAGTCCTGAAACCTGACCCTGGTCCTGAAACCAGACCCAGGTCCTGAAACCAGACCCAGGTCCTGAAACCAGACCCTAGTCCTGAAACCTGACCCTGGTCCTGAAACCAGACCCTGGTCCTGAAACCAGACCCTAGTCCTGAAACCAGACCCAGGTCCTGAAACCTGACCCTGGTCCTGAAACCAGACCCTGGTCCTGAAACCTGACCCTGGTCCTGAAACCAGACCCAGGTCCTGAAACCTGACCCAGGTCCTGAAACCAGACCCTAGTCCTGAAACCAGACCCTAGTCCTGAAACCAGACCCAGGTCCTGAAACCAGACCCTAGTCCTGAAACCAGACCCTGGTCCTGAAACCTGACCCTGGTCCTGAAACCAGACCCAGGTCCTGAAACCAGACCCAGGTCCTGAAACCTGACTCTGGTCCTGAAACCCTGGTCCTGAAACAAGACCCTAGTCCTGAAACCAGACCCTGGTCCTGAAACCTGACCCTGGTCCTGAAACCTGACCCTGGTCCTGAAACCAGACCCAGGTACTGAAACCTGACCCTGCTCCTGAAACCTGACTCTGGTCCTGAAACCCTGGTCCTGAAACAAGACCCAGGTCCTGAAACCTGACCCAGGTCCTGAAACCAGACCCAGGTCCTGAAACCAGACCCTAGTCCTGAAACCCTGGTCCTGAAACCAGACCCAGGTCCTGAAACCAGACCCTGGTCCTGAAACCAGACCCAGGTCCTGAAACCAGACCCTGGTTCTGAAACCTGACCCAGGTCCTGAAACCCTGGTCCTGAAACCAGACCCAGGTCCTGAAACCCTGGTCCTGAAACCAGACCCTAGTCCTGAAACAAGACCCAGGTCCTGAAACAAGACCCAGGTCCTGAAACCCTAGTCCTGAAACCAGACCCAGGTCCTGAAACCTGACCCTAGTCCTGAAACCAGACCAAGGTCCTGAAACCTGACCCAGGTCCTGAAACCCTGGTCCTGAAACCAGACCCTGGTCCTGAAACCAGACCCTGGTCCTCAAACCTGACCTGGTCCTGAAACCCTGGTCCTGAAACCGAACCCTGGTCCTGAAACCAGACCCTGGTCCTCAAACCTGACCTGGTCCCGAAACCCTGGTCCTGAAACCAGACCCAGGTCCTGAAACCAGACCCAGGTCCTGAAACCCTGGTCCTGAAACCAGACCCTGGTCCTGAAACCAGACCCAGGTCCTGAAACCCTGGTCCAGAAACCAGACCCTAGTCCTGAAACCAGACCCTGGTCCTGAAACCCAGGTCCTGAAACCAGACCCTGGTCCTGAAACCCAGGTCCTGAAACCAGACCCTGGTCCTGAAACCAGACCCAGGTCCTGAAACCAGACCCTGGTCCTGAAACGAGACCCAGGTCCTGAAACCAGACCCTGGTCCTGAAACCCAGGTCCTGAAACCAGACCCTGGTCCTGAAACCCAGGTCCTGAAACCAGACCCTGGTCCTGAAACCTGACCCAGGTCCTGAAACCAGACCCTGGTCCTGAAACCAGACCCAGGTCCTGTAACCAGACCCTGGTCCCGAAACCCTGGTCCTGAAACCAGACCCAGGTCCTGAAACCAGACCCAGGTCCTGAAACCCTGGTCCTGAAACCAGACCCTGGTCCTGAAACCTGACCCAGGTCCTGAAACCAGACCCAGGTCCTGAAACCAGACCCAGGTCCTGAAAACCTGGTCCTGAAACCTGACTCAGGTCCTGAAACCCTGGTCCTGAAACCAGACCCAGGTCCTGAAACCAGACCCAGGTCCTGAAACCAGACCCTAGTCCTGAAACCTGACCCTGGTCCTGAAACCAGACCCAGGTCCTGAAACCAGACCCAGGTCCTGAAACCAGACCCTAGTCCTGAAACCTGACCCTGGTCCTGAAACCAGACCCAGGTCCTGAAACCAGACCCTAGTCCTGAAACCAGACCCAGGTCCTGAAACCTGACCCTGGTCCTGAAACCAGACCCTGGTCCTGAAACCAGACCCAGGTCCTGAAACCAGACCCAGGTCCTGAAACCACACCCTGGTCCTGAAACCAGACCCTGGTCCTGAAACCAGACCCAGGTCCTGAAACCAGACCCTAGTCCTGAAACCAGACCCAGGTCCTGAAACCTGACCCTGGTCCTGAAACCTGACCCTAGTCCTGAAACCAGACCCTGGTCCTGAAACCTGACCCAGGTCCTGAAACCTGACCCAGGTCCTGAAACCAGACCCTGGTCCTGAAACCTGACCCTGGTCCTGAAACCAGACTCAGGTCCTGAAACCTGACCCTGGTCCTGAAACCTGACCCTGGTCCTGAAACCTGACCCTGGTCCTGAAACCAGACCCAGGTCCTGAAACCAGACCCAGGTCCTGAAACCAGACCCTGGTCCTGAAACCTGACCCAGGTCCTGAAACCAGACCCAGGTCCTGAAACCAGACCCAGGTCCTGAAACCTGACCCAGGTCCTGAAACCAGACCCAGGTCCTGAAACCAGACCCTAGTCCTGAAACCAGACCCAGGTCCTGAAACCAGACCCTAGTCCTGAAACCAGACCCTGGTCCTGAAACCAGACCCAGGTCCTGAAACCTGACCCTAGTCCTGAAACCAGACCCAGGTCCTGAAACCTGACCCTAGTCCTGAAACCAGACCCTGGTCCTGAAACAAGACCCTGGTCCTGAAACCTGACCCAGGTCCTGAAACCTGACCCTGGTCCTGAAACCAGACCCAGGTCCTGAAACCTGACCCTAGTCCTGAAACCAGACCCTGGTCCTGAAACCAGACCCTGGTCCTGAAACCTGACCCTGGTCCTGAAACCTGACCCAGGTCCTGAAACCTGACCCTAGTCCTGAAACCAGACCCAGGTCCTGAAACCAGACCCTAGTCCTGAAACCAGACCCTGGTCCTGAAACCAGACCCAGGTCCTGAAACCTGACCCTAGTCCTGAAACCAGACCCAGGTCCTGAAACCTGACCCTAGTCCTGAAACCAGACCCTGGTCCTGAAACCAGACCCTAGTCCTGAAACCAGACCCAGGTCCTGAAACCAGACCCTGGTCCTGAAACCAGACCCTGGTCCTGAAACCAGACCCAGGTCCTGAAACCTGACCCTGGTCCTGAAACGAGACCCAGGTCCTGAAACCAGACCCTGGTCCTGAAACCCAGGTCCTGAAACCAGACCCTGGTCCTGAAACCCAGGTCCTGAAACCAGACCCTGGTCCTGAAACCTGACCCAGGTCCTGAAACCAGACCCTGGTCCTGAAACCCAGGTCCTGAAACCAGACCCTGGTCCTGAAACCCAGGTCCTGAAACCAGACCCTGGTCCTGAAACCTGACCCAGGTCCTGAAACCAGACCCTGGTCCTGAAACCAGACCCAGGTCCTGTAACCAGACCCTGGTCCCGAAACCCTGGTCCTGAAACCAGACCCAGGTCCTGAAACCAGACCCAGGTCCTGAAACCCTGGTCCTGAAACCAGACCCTGGTCCTGAAACCTGACCCAGGTCCTGAAACCAGACCCAGGTCCTGAAACCAGACCCAGGTCCTGAAAACCTGGTCCTGAAACCCTGGTCCTGAAACCAGACCCAGGTCCTGAAAACCTGGTCCTGAAACCCTGGTCCTGAAACCAGACCCAGGTCCTGAAACCTGACCCAGGTCCTGAAACCAGACCCAGGTCCTGAAACCAGACCCAGGTCCTGAAACCTGACTCTGGTCCTGAAACCCTGGTCCTGAAACAAGACCCTAGTCCTGAAACCAGACCCTGGTCCTGAAACCTGACCCTGGTCCTGAAACCAGACCCAGGTCCTGAAACCAGACCCAGGTCCTGAAACCTGACTCTGGTCCTGAAACCCTGGTCCTGAAACCAGACCCTAGTCCTGAAACCAGACCCTGGTCCTGAAACCTGACCCTGGTCCTGAAACCAGACCCAGGTCCTGAAACCAGACCCAGGTCCTGAAACCAGACCCTGGTCCTGAAACCTGACTCGGGTCCTGAAACCCTGGTCCTGAAACAAGACCCTAGTCCTGAAACCAGACCCTGGTCCTGAAACCTGACCCTGGTCCTGAAACCAGACCCAGGTCCTGAAACCAGACCCTGGTCCTGAAACCTGACTCTGGTCCTGAAACCCTGGTCCTGAAACCAGACCCAGGTCCTGAAACCTGACCCAGGTCCTGAAACCAGACCCAGGTCCTGAAACCAGACCCTAGTCCTGAAACCCTGGTCCTGAAACCAGACCCAGGTCCTGAAACCAGACCCTGGTCCTGAAACCAGACCCAGGTCCTGAAACCAGACCCAGGTCCTGAAACCAGACCCTGGTTCTGAAACCTGACCCAGGTCCTGAAACCCTGGTCCTGAAACCAGACCCAGGTCCTGAAACCCTGGTCCTGAAACCAGACCCTAGTCCTGAAACAAGACCCAGGTCCTGAAACAAGACCCAGGTCCTGAAACCCTAGTCCTGAAACCAGACCCAGGTCCTGAAACCTGACCCTAGTCCTGAAACCAGACCCAGGTCCTGAAACCTGACCCAGGTCCTGAAACCCTGGTCCTGAAACCAGACCCTGGTCCTGAAACCAGACCCTGGTCCTCAAACCTGACCTGGTCCCGAAACCCTGGTCCTGAAACCAGACCCAGGTCCTGAAACCAGACCCAGGTCCTGAAACCCTGGTCCTGAAAGCAGACCCTGGTCCTGAAACCAGACCCAGGTCCTGAAACCCTGGTCCAGAAACCAGACCCTAGTCCTGAAACCAGACCCTGGTCCTGAAACCCAGGTCCTGAAACCAGACCCTGGTCCTGAAACCAGACCCTGGTCCTGAAACCAGACCCTGGTCCTGAAACCAGACCCTGGTCCTGAAACGAGACCCAGGTCCTGAAACCAGACCCTGGTCCTGAAACCCAGGTCCTGAAACCAGACCCTGGTCCTGAAACCCAGGTCCTGAAACCAGACCCTGGTCCTGAAACCAGACCCTGGTCCTGAAACCAGACCCAGGTCCTGTAACCAGACCCTGGTCCCGAAACCCTGGTCCTGAAACCAGACCCAGGTCCTGAAACCAGACCCAGGTCCTGAAACCCTGGTCCTGAAACCAGACCCTGGTCCTGAAACCTGACCCAGGTCCTGAAACCAGACCCAGGTCCTGAAACCAGACCCAGGTCCTGAAAACCTGGTCCTGAAACCCTGGTCCTGAAACCAGACCCAGGTCCTGAAAACCTGGTCCTGAAACCCTGGTCCTGAAACCAGACCCAGGTCCTGAAACCTGACCCAGGTCCTGAAACCAGACCCAGGTCCTGAAACCAGACCCAGGTCCTGAAATCTGACCCTGGTCCTGAAACCCTGGTCCTGAAACCTGACTCAGGTCCTGAAACCCTGGTCCTGAAACCAGACCCAGGTCCTGAAACCAGACCCAGGTCCTGAAACCAGACCCTAGTCCTGAAACCTGACCCTGGTCCTGAAACCAGACCCAGGTCCTGAAACCAGACCCAGGTCCTGAAACCTGACCCTAGTCCTGAAACCTGACCCTGGTCCTGAAACCAGACCCAGGTCCTGAAACCAGACCCTAGTCCTGAAACCAGACCCAGGTCCTGAAACCTGACCCTGGTCCTGAAACCAGACCCTGGTCCTAAAACCAGACCCAGGTCCTGAAACCAGACCCAGGTCCTGAAACCACACCCTGGTCCTGAAACCAGACCCTGGTCCTGAAACCAGACCCAGGTCCTGAAACCAGACCCTAGTCCTGAAACCAGACCCAGGTCCTGAAACCTGACCCTGGTCCTGAAACCTGACCCTAGTCCTGAAACCAGACCCTGGTCCTGAAACCTGACCCAGGTCCTGAAACCTGACCCAGGTCCTGAAACCAGACCCTGGTCCTGAAACCTGACCCTGGTCCTGAAACGAGACCCAGGTCCTGAAACCAGACCCTGGTCCTGAAACCCAGGTCCTGAAACCAGACCCTGGTCCTGAAACCCAGGTCCTGAAACCAGACCCTGGTCCTGAAACCTGACCCAGGTCCTGAAACCAGACCCTGGTCCTGAAACCCAGGTCCTGAAACCAGACCCTGGTCCTGAAACCCAGGTCCTGAAACCAGACCCTGGTCCTGAAACCTGACCCAGGTCCTGAAACCAGACCCTGGTCCTGAAACCAGACCCAGGTCCTGTAACCAGACCCTGGTCCCGAAACCCTGGTCCTGAAACCAGACCCAGGTCCTGAAACCAGACCCAGGTCCTGAAACCCTGGTCCTGAAACCAGACCCTGGTCCTGAAACCTGACCCAGGTCCTGAAACCAGACCCAGGTCCTGAAACCAGACCCAGGTCCTGAAAACCTGGTCCTGAAACCCTGGTCCTGAAACCAGACCCAGGTCCTGAAAACCTGGTCCTGAAACCCTGGTCCTGAAACCAGACCCAGGTCCTGAAACCTGACCCAGGTCCTGAAACCAGACCCAGGTCCTGAAACCAGACCCAGGTCCTGAAACCTGACTCTGGTCCTGAAACCCTGGTCCTGAAACAAGACCCTAGTCCTGAAACCAGACCCTGGTCCTGAAACCTGACCCTGGTCCTGAAACCAGACCCAGGTCCTGAAACCAGACCCAGGTCCTGAAACCTGACTCTGGTCCTGAAACCCTGGTCCTGAAACCAGACCCTAGTCCTGAAACCAGACCCTGGTCCTGAAACCTGACCCTGGTCCTGAAACCAGACCCAGGTCCTGAAACCAGACCCAGGTCCTGAAACCAGACCCTGGTCCTGAAACCTGACTCGGGTCCTGAAACCCTGGTCCTGAAACAAGACCCTAGTCCTGAAACCAGACCCTGGTCCTGAAACCTGACCCTGGTCCTGACACCAGACCCAGGTCCTGAAACCAGACCCTGGTCCTGAAACCTGACTCTGGTCCTGAAACCCTGGTCCTGAAACAAGACCCTAGTCCTGAAACCAGACCCAGGTCCTGAAACCTGACCCAGGTCCTGAAACCAGACCCAGGTCCTGAAACCCTGGTCCTGAAACCAGACCCAGGTCCTGAAACCAGACCCTGGTCCTGAAACCAGACCCAGGTCCTGAAACCAGACCCAGGTCCTGAAACCAGACCCTGGTTCTGAAACCTGACCCAGGTCCTGAAACCCTGGTCCTGAAACCAGACCCAGGTCCTGAAACCCTGGTCCTGAAACCAGACCCTAGTCCTGAAACAAGACCCAGGTCCTGAAACAAGACCCAGGTCCTGAAACCCTAGTCCTGAAACCAGACCCAGGTCCTGAAACCTGACCCTAGTCCTGAAACCAGACCCAGGTCCTGAAACCTGACCCAGGTCCTGAAACCCTGGTCCTGAAACCAGACCCTGGTCCTGAAACCAGACCCTGGTCCTCAAACCTGACCTGGTCCCGAAACCCTGGTCCTGAAACCAGACCCAGGTCCTGAAACCAGACCCAGGTCCTGAAACCCTGGTCCTGAAAGCAGACCCTGGTCCTGAAACCAGACCCAGGTCCTGAAACCCTGGTCCAGAAACCAGACCCTAGTCCTGAAACCAGACCCTGGTCCTGAAACCCAGGTCCTGAAACCAGACCCTGGTCCTGAAACCAGACCCTGGTCCTGAAACCAGACCCTGGTCCTGAAACGAGACCCAGGTCCTGAAACCAGACCCTGGTCCTGAAACCCAGGTCCTGAAACCAGACCCTGGTCCTGAAACCCAGGTCCTGAAACCAGACCCTGGTCCTGAAACCAGACCCTGGTCCTGAAACCAGACCCAGGTCCTGTAACCAGACCCTGGTCCCGAAACCCTGGTCCTGAAACCAGACCCAGGTCCTGAAACCAGACCCAGGTCCTGAAACCCTGGTCCTGAAACCAGACCCTGGTCCTGAAACCTGACCCAGGTCCTGAAACCAGACCCAGGTCCTGAAACCAGACCCAGGTCCTGAAAACCTGGTCCTGAAACCCTGGTCCTGAAACCAGACCCAGGTCCTGAAAACCTGGTCCTGAAACCCTGGTCCTGAAACCAGACCCAGGTCCTGAAACCTGACCCAGGTCCTGAAACCAGACCCAGGTCCTGAAACCAGACCCAGGTCCTGAAATCTGACCCTGGTCCTGAAACCCTGGTCCTGAAACCTGACTCAGGTCCTGAAACCCTGGTCCTGAAACCAGACCCAGGTCCTGAAACCAGACCCAGGTCCTGAAACCAGACCCTAGTCCTGAAACCTGACCCTGGTCCTGAAACCAGACCCAGGTCCTGAAACCAGACCCAGGTCCTGAAACCTGACCCTAGTCCTGAAACCTGACCCTGGTCCTGAAACCAGACCCAGGTCCTGAAACCAGACCCTAGTCCTGAAACCAGACCCAGGTCCTGAAACCTGACCCTGGTCCTGAAACCAGACCCTGGTCCTAAAACCAGACCCAGGTCCTGAAACCAGACCCAGGTCCTGAAACCACACCCTGGTCCTGAAACCAGACCCTGGTCCTGAAACCAGACCCAGGTCCTGAAACCAGACCCTAGTCCTGAAACCAGACCCAGGTCCTGAAACCTGACCCTGGTCCTGAAACCTGACCCTAGTCCTGAAACCAGACCCTGGTCCTGAAACCTGACCCAGGTCCTGAAACCTGACCCAGGTCCTGAAACCAGACCCTGGTCCTGAAACCTGACCCTGGTCCTGAAACCAGACTCAGGTCCTGAAACCTGACCCTGGTCCTGAAACCTGACCCTGGTCCTGAAACCAGACCCAGGTCCTGAAACCAGACCCAGGTCCTGAAACCAGACCCTGGTCCTGAAACCTGACCCAGGTCCTGAAACCAGACCCAGGTCCTGAAACCAGACCCAGGTCCTGAAACCTGACCCAGGTCCTGAAACCTGACCCTGGTCCTGAAACCTGACCCAGGTCCTGAAACCTGACCCAGGTCCTGAAACCAGACCCTAGTCCTGAAACCAGACCCAGGTCCTCAAATCTGACCCAGGTCCTGAAACCTGACCCAGGTCCTGAAACCAGACCCTAGTCCTGAAACCAGACCCAGGTCCTGAAACCTGACCCTAGTCCTGAAACCAGACCCAGGTCCTGAAACCTGACCCTAGTCCTGAAACCAGACCCTGGTCCTGAAACAAGACCCTGGTCCTGAAACCAGACCCAGGTCCTGAAACCTGACCCTGGTCCTGAAACCAGACCCAGGTCCTGAAACCTGACCCTAGTCCTGAAACCAGACCCTGGTCCTGAAACCAGACCCTGGTCCTGAAACCTGACCCAGGTCCTGAAACCTGACCCTAGTCCTGAAACCAGACCCAGGTCCTGAAACCAGACCCTAGTCCTGAAACCAGACCCTGGTCCTGAAACCAGACCCAGGTCCTGAAACCTGACCCTAGTCCTGAAACCTGACCCAGGTCCTGAAACCAGACCCAGGTCCTGAAACCAGACCCTGGTCCTGAAACCAGACCCAGGTCCTGAAACCCTGGTCCTGAAACCAGACCCAGGTCCTGAAACCTGACCCTAGTCCTGAAACCAGACCCAGGTCCTGAAACCTGACCCTAGTCCTGAAACCAGACCCTGGTCCTGAAACCAGACCCTAGTCCTGAAACCAGACCCAGGTCCTGAAACCAGACCCTGGTCCTGAAACCAGACCCAGGTCCTGAAACCTGACCCTGGTCCTGAAACCAGACCCTGGTCCTGAAACCAGACCCAGGTCCTGAAAACAGACCCAGGTCCTGAAACCAGACCCTGGTCCTGAAACCAGACCCTAGTCCTGAAACCTGACCCTGGTCCTGAAACCAGACCCAGGTCCTGAAACCAGACCCAGGTCCTGAAACCAGACCCTGGTCCTGAAACCAGACCCAGGTCCTGAAACCCTGGTCCTGAAACCAGACCCAGGTCCTGAAACCAGACCCTGGTCCTGAAACCAGACCCAGGTCCTGAAACCTGACCCTGGTCCTGTAACCAGACCCAGGTCCTGAAACCAGACCCAGGTGCTGAAACCTGACCCAGGTCCTGAAACCTGACCCTGGTCCTGAAACCAGACCCTGGTCCTGAAACCAGACCCAGGTCCTGAAACCTGACCCTAGTCCTGAAACCAGACCCTGGTCCTGAAACCAGACCCTAGTCCTGAAACCTGACCCAGGTCCTGAAACCAGACCCTGGTCCTGAAACCTGACCCTGGTCCTGAAACCAGACCCAGGTCCTGAAACCAGACCCTAGTCCTGAAACCAGACCCAGGTCCTGAAACGAGACCCTAGTCCTGAAACCAGACCCAGGTCCTGAAACCTGACCCTGGTCCTGAAACCAGACCCTGGTCCTGAAACCAGACCCAGGTCCTGAAACCAGACCCAGGTCCTGAAACCACACCCTGGTCCTGAAACCAGACCCTGGTCCTGAAACCAGACCCAGGTCCTGAAACCAGACCCTAGTCCTGAAACCAGACCCAGGTCCTGAAACCTGACCCTGGTCCTGAAACCTGACCCTGGTCCTGAAACCAGACCCTGGTCCTGAAACCAGACCCAGGTCCTGAAACCACACCCTGGTCCTGAAACCAGACCCTGGTCCTGAAACCAGACCCAGGTCCTGAAACCAGACCCTAGTCCTGAAACCAGACCCAGGTCCTGAAACCTGACCCTGGTCCTGAAACCTGACCCTAGTCCTGAAACCAGACCCTGGTCCTGAAACCTGACCCAGGTCCTGAAACCTGACCCAGGTCCTGAAACCAGACCCTGGTCCTGAAACCTGACCCTGGTCCTGAAACCAGACCCAGGTCCTGAAACCTGACCCAGGTCCTGAAACCTGACCCTGGTCCTTAAACCTGACCCAGGTCCTGAAACCTGACCCAGGTCCTGAAACCAGACCCTAGTCCTGAAACCAGACCCAGGTCCTCAAATCTGACCCAGGTCCTGAAACCTGACACAGGTCCTGAAACCAGACCCTAGTCCTGAAACCAGACCCAGGTCCTGAAACCAGACCCTAGTCCTGAAACCAGACCCTGGTCCTGAAACCAGACCCAGGTCCTGAAACCTGACCCTAGTCCTGAAACCAGACGCAGGTCCTGAAACCTGACCCTAGTCCTGAAACCAGACCCTGGTCCTGAAACAAGACCCTGGTCCTGAAACCAGACCCAGGTCCTGAAACCTGACCCTAGTCCTGAAACCAGACCCTGGTCCTGAAACCAGACCCTGGTCCTGAAACCTGACCCTGGTCCTGAAACCTGACCCAGGTCCTGAAACCTGACCCTAGTCCTGAAACCAGACCCAGGTCCTGAAACCAGACCCTAGTCCTGAAACCAGACCCTGGTCCTGAAACCAGACCCAGGTCCTGAAACCTGACCCTAGTCCTGAAACCAGACCCAGGTCCTGAAACCTGACCCTAGTCCTGAAACCAGACCCTGGTCCTGAAACCAGACCCTAGTCCTGAAACCAGACCCAGGTCCTGAAACCAGACCCTGGTCCTGAGACCAGACCCTGGTCCTGAAACCAGACCCAGGTCCTGAAACCTGACCCTGGTCCTGAAACCAGACCCTGGTCCTGAAACCAGACCCAGGTCCTGAAAACAGACCCTGGTCCTGAAACCAGACCCTGGTCCTGAAACCAGACCCTAGTCCTGAAACCTGACCCTGGTCCTGAAACCAGACCCAGGTCCTGAAACCAGACCCAGGTCCTGAAACCAGACCCTGGTCCTGAAACCAGACCCAGGTCCTGAAACCCTGGTCCTGAAACCAGACCCTGGTCCTGAAACCTGACCCTGGTCCTGAAACCAGACCCAGGTCCTGAAACCCTGGTCCTGTAACCAGACCCAGGTCCTGAAACCAGACCCAGGTCCTGAAACCTGACCCAGGTCCTGAAACCTGACCCTGGTCCTGAAACCAGACCCTGGTCCTGAAACCAGACCCAGGTCCTGAAACCTGACCCTAGTCCTGAAACCAGACCCTGGTCCTGAAACCAGACCCTAGTCCTGAAACCTGACCCAGGTCCTGAAACCAGACCCAGGTCCTGAAACCAGACCCTGGTCCTGAAACCAGACCCAGGTCCTGAAACCAGACCCTAGTCCTGAAACCTGACCCTGGTCCTGAAACCAGACCCAGGTCCTGAAACCAGACCCAGGTCCTGAAACCTGACCCTAGTCCTGAAACCAGACCCTGGTCCTGAAACCAGACCCTAGTCCTGAAACCAGACCCAGGTCCTGAAACCTGACCCTAGTCCTGAAACCAGACCCTGGTCCTGAAACCTGACCCTGGTCGTGAAACCAGACCCTAGTCCTGAAACCTGACGCTGGTCCTGAAACCAGACCCAGGTCCTGAAACCAGACCCTAGTCCTGAAACCAGACCCAGGTCCTGAAACCTGACCCTGGTCCTGAAACCAGACCCTGGTCCTGAAACCAGACCCTAGTCCTGAAACCAGACCCAGGTCCTGAAACCTGACCCAGGTCCTGAAACCTGACCCTGGTCCTGAAACCAGTCCCTGGTCCTGAAACCAGACACAGGTCCTGAAACCAGACCCTAGTCCTGAAACCAGACCCAGGTCCTGAAACCTGACCCTGGTCCTGAAACCTGACCCTAGTCCTGAAACCAGACCCTGGTCCTGAAACCTGACCCTGGTCCTGAAACCAGACCCTGGTCCTGAAACCTGACCCTGGTCCTGAAACCTGACCCAGGTCCTGAAACCAGACCCTAGTCCTGAAACCAGACCCAGGTCCTGAAACCAGACCCTAGTCCTGAAACCAGACCCTGGTCCTGAAACCTGACCCTGGTCCTGAAACCAGACCCAGGTCCTGAAACCTGACCCTGGTCCTGAAACCTGACCCAGGTCCTGAAACAGGACCCTGGTCCTGAAACCTGACCCAGGTCCTGAAACCAGACCCTGGTCCTGAAACCTGACCCAGGTCCTGAAACCTGACCCAGGTCCTGAAACCTGACCCAGGTCCTGAAACCAGACCCTGGTCCTGAAACCTGACCCTGGTCCTGAAACCAGACCCTAGTCCTGAAACCTGACCCTGGTCCTGAAACCTGACCCTGGTCCTGAAACCAGACCCAGGTCCTGAAACCAGACCCTAGTCCTGAAACCAGACCCTGGTCCTGAAACCTGACCCTGGTCCTGAAACCTGACCCTAGTCCTGAAACCAGACCCAGGTCCTGAAACCAGACCCTGGTCCTGAAACCTGACCCTGGTCCTGAAACCAGACCCAGGTCCTGAAACCAGACCCTGGTCCTGAAACCAGACCCTGGTCCTGAAACCAGACCCTGGTCCTGAAACCAGACCCTGGTCCTGAAACCAGACCCAGGTCCTGAAACCTGACCCTAGTCCTGAAACCAGACCCAGGTCCTGAAACCTGACCCAGGTCCTGAAACAGGACCCTGGTCTTGAAACCAGACCCAGGTCCTGAAACCTGACCCTGGTCCTGAAACCAGACCCAGGTCCTGAAACCAGACCCAGGTCCTGAAACCCTGGTCCTGAAACCAGACCCAGGTCCTGAAACCTGACCCTGGTCCTGAAACCAGACCCTGGTCCTGAAACCAGACCCTGGTCCTGAAACCTGACCCTGGTCCTGAAACCTGACCCTGGTCCTGAAACCAGACCCTGGTCCTGAAACCTGACCCTAGTCCTGAAACCAGACCCAGGTCCTGAAACCTGACCCTGGTCCTGAAACCAGACCCAGGTCCTGAAACCTGACCCTAGTCCTGAAACCAGACCCAGGTCCTGAAACCTGACCCTGGTCCTGAAACCAGACCCAGGTCCTGAAACCCTGGTCCTGAAACCAGACCCAGGTCCTGAAACCAGACCCTGGTCCTGAAACCAGACCCAGGTCCTGAAACCCTGGTCCTGAAACCAGACCCTGGTCCTGAAACCAGACCCAGGTCCTAAAACCCTGGTCCTGAAACCAGACCCTGGTCCTGAAACCAGACCCTAGTCCTGAAACCTGACCCAGGTCCTGAAACCTGACCCAGGTCCTGAAACCAGACCCTGGTCCTGAAACCTGACCCTGGTCCTGAAACAAGACCCAGGTCCTGAAACCTGACCCAGGTCCTGAAACCAGACCCAGGTCCAGAAACCTGACCCTAGTCCTGAAACCTGACCCAGGTCCTGAAACCAGACCCTGGTCCTGAAACCTGACCCTGGTCCTGAAACTAGACCCAGGTCCTGAAACCTGACCCAGGTCCAGAAACCTGACCCTAGTCCTGAAACCTGACCCAGGTCCTGAAACCAGACCCTGGTCCTGAAACCTGACCCTGGTCCTGAAACCAGACCCAGGTCCTGAAACCAGACCCAGGTCCTGAAACCTGACCCAGGTCCTGAAACCAGACCCTAGTCCTGAAACCAGACCCAGGTCCTCAAATCTGACCCAGGTCCTGAAACCTGACACAGGTCCTGAAACCAGACCCTAGTCCTGAAACCAGACCCAGGTCCTGAAACCAGACCCTAGTCCTGAAACCAGACCCTGGTCCTGAAACCAGACCCAGGTCCTGAAACCTGACCCTAGTCCTGAAACCAGACGCAGGTCCTGAAACCTGACCCTAGTCCTGAAACCAGACCCTGGTCCTGAAACAAGACCCTGGTCCTGAAACCAGACCCAGGTCCTGAAACCTGACCCTAGTCCTGAAACCAGACCCTGGTCCTGAAACCAGACCCTGGTCCTGAAACCTGACCCTGGTCCTGAAACCTGACCCAGGTCCTGAAACCTGACCCTAGTCCTGAAACCAGACCCAGGTCCTGAAACCAGACCCTAGTCCTGAAACCAGACCCTGGTCCTGAAACCCTGGTCCTGAAACCTGACTCAGGTCCTGAAACCCTGGTCCTGAAACCAGACCCAGGTCCTGAAACCAGACCCAGGTCCTGAAACCAGACCCTAGTCCTGAAACCTGACCCTGGTCCTGAAACCAGACCCAGGTCCTGAAACCAGACCCAGGTCCTGAAACCAGACCCTAGTCCTGAAACCTGACCCTGGTCCTGAAACCAGACCCAGGTCCTGAAACCTGACCCTGGTCCTGAAACCAGACCCTGGTCCTAAAACCAGACCCAGGTCCTGAAACCAGACCCAGGTCCTGAAACCACACCCTGGTCCTGAAACCAGACCCTGGTCCTGAAACCAGACCCAGGTCCTGAAACCAGACCCTAGTCCTGAAACCAGACCCAGGTCCTGAAACCTGACCCTGGTCCTGAAACCTGACCCTAGTCCTGAAACCAGACCCTGGTCCTGAAACCTGACCCAGGTCCTGAAACCTGACCCAGGTCCTGAAACCAGACCCTGGTCCTGAAACCTGACCCTGGTCCTGAAACGAGACCCAGGTCCTGAAACCAGACCCTGGTCCTGAAACCCAGGTCCTGAAACCAGACCCTGGTCCTGAAACCCAGGTCCTGAAACCAGACCCTGGTCCTGAAACCTGACCCAGGTCCTGAAACCAGACCCTGGTCCTGAAACCCAGGTCCTGAAACCAGACCCTGGTCCTGAAACCCAGGTCCTGAAACCAGACCCTGGTCCTGAAACCTGACCCAGGTCCTGAAACCAGACCCTGGTCCTGAAACCAGACCCAGGTCCTGTAACCAGACCCTGGTCCCGAAACCCTGGTCCTGAAACCAGACCCAGGTCCTGAAACCAGACCCAGGTCCTGAAACCCTGGTCCTGAAACCAGACCCTGGTCCTGAAACCTGACCCAGGTCCTGAAACCAGACCCAGGTCCTGAAACCAGACCCAGGTCCTGAAAACCTGGTCCTGAAACCCTGGTCCTGAAACCAGACCCAGGTCCTGAAAACCTGGTCCTGAAACCCTGGTCCTGAAACCAGACCCAGGTCCTGAAACCTGACCCAGGTCCTGAAACCAGACCCAGGTCCTGAAACCAGACCCAGGTCCTGAAACCTGACTCTGGTCCTGAAACCCTGGTCCTGAAACAAGACCCTAGTCCTGAAACCAGACCCTGGTCCTGAAACCTGACCCTGGTCCTGAAACCAGACCCAGGTCCTGAAACCAGACCCAGGTCCTGAAACCTGACTCTGGTCCTGAAACCCTGGTCCTGAAACCAGACCCTAGTCCTGAAACCAGACCCTGGTCCTGAAACCTGACCCTGGTCCTGAAACCAGACCCAGGTCCTGAAACCAGACCCAGGTCCTGAAACCAGACCCTGGTCCTGAAACCTGACTCGGGTCCTGAAACCCTGGTCCTGAAACAAGACCCTAGTCCTGAAACCAGACCCTGGTCCTGAAACCTGACCCTGGTCCTGACACCAGACCCAGGTCCTGAAACCAGACCCTGGTCCTGAAACCTGACTCTGGTCCTGAAACCCTGGTCCTGAAACCAGACCCAGGTCCTGAAACCTGACCCAGGTCCTGAAACCAGACCCAGGTCCTGAAACCCTGGTCCTGAAACCAGACCCAGGTCCTGAAACCAGACCCTGGTCCTGAAACCAGACCCAGGTCCTGAAACCAGACCCAGGTCCTGAAACCAGACCCTGGTTCTGAAACCTGACCCAGGTCCTGAAACCCTGGTCCTGAAACCAGACCCAGGTCCTGAAACCCTGGTCCTGAAACCAGACCCTAGTCCTGAAACAAGACCCAGGTCCTGAAACAAGACCCAGGTCCTGAAACCCTAGTCCTGAAACCAGACCCAGGTCCTGAAACCTGACCCTAGTCCTGAAACCAGACCCAGGTCCTGAAACCTGACCCAGGTCCTGAAACCCTGGTCCTGAAACCAGACCCTGGTCCTGAAACCAGACCCTGGTCCTCAAACCTGACCTGGTCCCGAAACCCTGGTCCTGAAACCAGACCCAGGTCCTGAAACCAGACCCAGGTCCTGAAACCCTGGTCCTGAAAGCAGACCCTGGTCCTGAAACCAGACCCAGGTCCTGAAACCCTGGTCCAGAAACCAGACCCTAGTCCTGAAACCAGACCCTGGTCCTGAAACCCAGGTCCTGAAACCAGACCCTGGTCCTGAAACCAGACCCTGGTCCTGAAACCAGACCCTGGTCCTGAAACGAGACCCAGGTCCTGAAACCAGACCCTGGTCCTGAAACCCAGGTCCTGAAACCAGACCCTGGTCCTGAAACCCAGGTCCTGAAACCAGACCCTGGTCCTGAAACCAGACCCTGGTCCTGAAACCAGACCCAGGTCCTGTAACCAGACCCTGGTCCCGAAACCCTGGTCCTGAAACCAGACCCAGGTCCTGAAACCAGACCCAGGTCCTGAAACCCTGGTCCTGAAACCAGACCCTGGTCCTGAAACCTGACCCAGGTCCTGAAACCAGACCCAGGTCCTGAAACCAGACCCAGGTCCTGAAAACCTGGTCCTGAAACCCTGGTCCTGAAACCAGACCCAGGTCCTGAAAACCTGGTCCTGAAACCCTGGTCCTGAAACCAGACCCAGGTCCTGAAACCTGACCCAGGTCCTGAAACCAGACCCAGGTCCTGAAACCAGACCCAGGTCCTGAAATCTGACCCTGGTCCTGAAACCCTGGTCCTGAAACCTGACTCAGGTCCTGAAACCCTGGTCCTGAAACCAGACCCAGGTCCTGAAACCAGACCCAGGTCCTGAAACCAGACCCTAGTCCTGAAACCTGACCCTGGTCCTGAAACCAGACCCAGGTCCTGAAACCAGACCCAGGTCCTGAAACCTGACCCTAGTCCTGAAACCTGACCCTGGTCCTGAAACCAGACCCAGGTCCTGAAACCAGACCCTAGTCCTGAAACCAGACCCAGGTCCTGAAACCTGACCCTGGTCCTGAAACCAGACCCTGGTCCTAAAACCAGACCCAGGTCCTGAAACCAGACCCAGGTCCTGAAACCACACCCTGGTCCTGAAACCAGACCCTGGTCCTGAAACCAGACCCAGGTCCTGAAACCAGACCCTAGTCCTGAAACCAGACCCAGGTCCTGAAACCTGACCCTGGTCCTGAAACCTGACCCTAGTCCTGAAACCAGACCCTGGTCCTGAAACCTGACCCAGGTCCTGAAACCTGACCCAGGTCCTGAAACCAGACCCTGGTCCTGAAACCTGACCCTGGTCCTGAAACCAGACTCAGGTCCTGAAACCTGACCCTGGTCCTGAAACCTGACCCTGGTCCTGAAACCAGACCCAGGTCCTGAAACCAGACCCAGGTCCTGAAACCAGACCCTGGTCCTGAAACCTGACCCAGGTCCTGAAACCAGACCCAGGTCCTGAAACCAGACCCAGGTCCTGAAACCTGACCCAGGTCCTGAAACCTGACCCTGGTCCTGAAACCTGACCCAGGTCCTGAAACCTGACCCAGGTCCTGAAACCAGACCCTAGTCCTGAAACCAGACCCAGGTCCTCAAATCTGACCCAGGTCCTGAAACCTGACCCAGGTCCTGAAACCAGACCCTAGTCCTGAAACCAGACCCAGGTCCTGAAACCTGACCCTAGTCCTGAAACCAGACCCAGGTCCTGAAACCTGACCCTAGTCCTGAAACCAGACCCTGGTCCTGAAACAAGACCCTGGTCCTGAAACCAGACCCAGGTCCTGAAACCTGACCCTGGTCCTGAAACCAGACCCAGGTCCTGAAACCTGACCCTAGTCCTGAAACCAGACCCTGGTCCTGAAACCAGACCCTGGTCCTGAAACCTGACCCAGGTCCTGAAACCTGACCCTAGTCCTGAAACCAGACCCAGGTCCTGAAACCAGACCCTAGTCCTGAAACCAGACCCTGGTCCTGAAACCAGACCCAGGTCCTGAAACCTGACCCTAGTCCTGAAACCAGACCCAGGTCCTGAAACCTGACCCTAGTCCTGAAACCAGACCCTGGTCCTGAAACCAGACCCTAGTCCTGAAACCAGACCCAGGTCCTGAAACCAGACCCTGGTCCTGAAACCAGACCCAGGTCCTGAAACCTGACCCTGGTCCTGAAACCAGACCCTGGTCCTGAAACCAGACCCAGGTCCTGAAAACAGACCCAGGTCCTGAAACCAGACCCTGGTCCTGAAACCAGACCCTAGTCCTGAAACCTGACCCTGGTCCTGAAACCAGACCCAGGTCCTGAAACCAGACCCAGGTCCTGAAACCAGACCCTGGTCCTGAAACCAGACCCAGGTCCTGAAACCCTGGTCCTGAAACCAGACCCAGGTCCTGAAACCAGACCCTGGTCCTGAAACCAGACCCAGGTCCTGAAACCTGACCCTGGTCCTGTAACCAGACCCAGGTCCTGAAACCAGACCCAGGTGCTGAAACCTGACCCAGGTCCTGAAACCTGACCCTGGTCCTGAAACCAGACCCTGGTCCTGAAACCAGACCCAGGTCCTGAAACCTGACCCTAGTCCTGAAACCAGACCCTGGTCCTGAAACCAGACCCTAGTCCTGAAACCTGACCCAGGTCCTGAAACCAGACCCTGGTCCTGAAACCTGACCCTGGTCCTGAAACCAGACCCAGGTCCTGAAACCAGACCCTAGTCCTGAAACCAGACCCAGGTCCTGAAACGAGACCCTAGTCCTGAAACCAGACCCAGGTCCTGAAACCTGACCCTGGTCCTGAAACCAGACCCTGGTCCTGAAACCAGACCCAGGTCCTGAAACCAGACCCAGGTCCTGAAACCACACCCTGGTCCTGAAACCAGACCCTGGTCCTGAAACCAGACCCAGGTCCTGAAACCAGACCCTAGTCCTGAAACCAGACCCAGGTCCTGAAACCTGACCCTGGTCCTGAAACCTGACCCTGGTCCTGAAACCAGACCCTGGTCCTGAAACCAGACCCAGGTCCTGAAACCACACCCTGGTCCTGAAACCAGACCCTGGTCCTGAAACCAGACCCAGGTCCTGAAACCAGACCCTAGTCCTGAAACCAGACCCAGGTCCTGAAACCTGACCCTGGTCCTGAAACCTGACCCTAGTCCTGAAACCAGACCCTGGTCCTGAAACCTGACCCAGGTCCTGAAACCTGACCCAGGTCCTGAAACCAGACCCTGGTCCTGAAACCTGACCCTGGTCCTGAAACCAGACCCAGGTCCTGAAACCTGACCCAGGTCCTGAAACCTGACCCTGGTCCTTAAACCTGACCCAGGTCCTGAAACCTGACCCAGGTCCTGAAACCAGACCCTAGTCCTGAAACCAGACCCAGGTCCTCAAATCTGACCCAGGTCCTGAAACCTGACACAGGTCCTGAAACCAGACCCTAGTCCTGAAACCAAGGTCCTGAAACCAGACCCTGGTCCTGAAACCTGACCCAGGTCCTGAAACCAGACCCTGGTCCTGAAACCCAGGTCCTGAAACCAGACCCTGGTCCTGAAACCCAGGTCCTGAAACCAGACCCTGGTCCTGAAACCTGACCCAGGTCCTGAAACCAGACCCTGGTCCTGAAACCAGACCCAGGTCCTGTAACCAGACCCTGGTCCCGAAACCCTGGTCCTGAAACCAGACCCAGGTCCTGAAACCAGACCCAGGTCCTGAAACCCTGGTCCTGAAACCAGACCCTGGTCCTGAAACCTGACCCAGGTCCTGAAACCAGACCCAGGTCCTGAAACCAGACCCAGGTCCTGAAAACCTGGTCCTGAAACCCTGGTCCTGAAACCAGACCCAGGTCCTGAAAACCTGGTCCTGAAACCCTGGTCCTGAAACCAGACCCAGGTCCTGAAACCTGACCCAGGTCCTGAAACCAGACCCAGGTCCTGAAACCAGACCCAGGTCCTGAAACCTGACTCTGGTCCTGAAACCCTGGTCCTGAAACAAGACCCTAGTCCTGAAACCAGACCCTGGTCCTGAAACCTGACCCTGGTCCTGAAACCAGACCCAGGTCCTGAAACCAGACCCAGGTCCTGAAACCTGACTCTGGTCCTGAAACCCTGGTCCTGAAACCAGACCCTAGTCCTGAAACCAGACCCTGGTCCTGAAACCTGACCCTGGTCCTGAAACCAGACCCAGGTCCTGAAACCAGACCCAGGTCCTGAAACCAGACCCTGGTCCTGAAACCTGACTCGGGTCCTGAAACCCTGGTCCTGAAACAAGACCCTAGTCCTGAAACCAGACCCTGGTCCTGAAACCTGACCCTGGTCCTGACACCAGACCCAGGTCCTGAAACCAGACCCTGGTCCTGAAACCTGACTCTGGTCCTGAAACCCTGGTCCTGAAACCAGACCCAGGTCCTGAAACCTGACCCAGGTCCTGAAACCAGACCCAGGTCCTGAAACCCTGGTCCTGAAACCAGACCCAGGTCCTGAAACCAGACCCTGGTCCTGAAACCAGACCCAGGTCCTGAAACCAGACCCAGGTCCTGAAACCAGACCCTGGTTCTGAAACCTGACCCAGGTCCTGAAACCCTGGTCCTGAAACCAGACCCAGGTCCTGAAACCCTGGTCCTGAAACCAGACCCTAGTCCTGAAACAAGACCCAGGTCCTGAAACAAGACCCAGGTCCTGAAACCCTAGTCCTGAAACCAGACCCAGGTCCTGAAACCTGACCCTAGTCCTGAAACCAGACCCAGGTCCTGAAACCTGACCCAGGTCCTGAAACCCTGGTCCTGAAACCAGACCCTGGTCCTGAAACCAGACCCTGGTCCTCAAACCTGACCTGGTCCCGAAACCCTGGTCCTGAAACCAGACCCAGGTCCTGAAACCAGACCCAGGTCCTGAAACCCTGGTCCTGAAAGCAGACCCTGGTCCTGAAACCAGACCCAGGTCCTGAAACCCTGGTCCAGAAACCAGACCCTAGTCCTGAAACCAGACCCTGGTCCTGAAACCCAGGTCCTGAAACCAGACCCTGGTCCTGAAACCAGACCCTGGTCCTGAAACCAGACCCTGGTCCTGAAACGAGACCCAGGTCCTGAAACCAGACCCTGGTCCTGAAACCCAGGTCCTGAAACCAGACCCTGGTCCTGAAACCCAGGTCCTGAAACCAGACCCTGGTCCTGAAACCAGACCCTGGTCCTGAAACCAGACCCAGGTCCTGTAACCAGACCCTGGTCCCGAAACCCTGGTCCTGAAACCAGACCCAGGTCCTGAAACCAGACCCAGGTCCTGAAACCCTGGTCCTGAAACCAGACCCTGGTCCTGAAACCTGACCCAGGTCCTGAAACCAGACCCAGGTCCTGAAACCAGACCCAGGTCCTGAAAACCTGGTCCTGAAACCCTGGTCCTGAAACCAGACCCAGGTCCTGAAAACCTGGTCCTGAAACCCTGGTCCTGAAACCAGACCCAGGTCCTGAAACCTGACCCAGGTCCTGAAACCAGACCCAGGTCCTGAAACCAGACCCAGGTCCTGAAATCTGACCCTGGTCCTGAAACCCTGGTCCTGAAACCTGACTCAGGTCCTGAAACCCTGGTCCTGAAACCAGACCCAGGTCCTGAAACCAGACCCAGGTCCTGAAACCAGACCCTAGTCCTGAAACCTGACCCTGGTCCTGAAACCAGACCCAGGTCCTGAAACCAGACCCAGGTCCTGAAACCTGACCCTAGTCCTGAAACCTGACCCTGGTCCTGAAACCAGACCCAGGTCCTGAAACCAGACCCTAGTCCTGAAACCAGACCCAGGTCCTGAAACCTGACCCTGGTCCTGAAACCAGACCCTGGTCCTAAAACCAGACCCAGGTCCTGAAACCAGACCCAGGTCCTGAAACCACACCCTGGTCCTGAAACCAGACCCTGGTCCTGAAACCAGACCCAGGTCCTGAAACCAGACCCTAGTCCTGAAACCAGACCCAGGTCCTGAAACCTGACCCTGGTCCTGAAACCTGACCCTAGTCCTGAAACCAGACCCTGGTCCTGAAACCTGACCCAGGTCCTGAAACCTGACCCAGGTCCTGAAACCAGACCCTGGTCCTGAAACCTGACCCTGGTCCTGAAACCAGACTCAGGTCCTGAAACCTGACCCTGGTCCTGAAACCTGACCCTGGTCCTGAAACCAGACCCAGGTCCTGAAACCAGACCCAGGTCCTGAAACCAGACCCTGGTCCTGAAACCTGACCCAGGTCCTGAAACCAGACCCAGGTCCTGAAACCAGACCCAGGTCCTGAAACCTGACCCAGGTCCTGAAACCTGACCCTGGTCCTGAAACCTGACCCAGGTCCTGAAACCTGACCCAGGTCCTGAAACCAGACCCTAGTCCTGAAACCAGACCCAGGTCCTCAAATCTGACCCAGGTCCTGAAACCTGACCCAGGTCCTGAAACCAGACCCTAGTCCTGAAACCAGACCCAGGTCCTGAAACCTGACCCTAGTCCTGAAACCAGACCCAGGTCCTGAAACCTGACCCTAGTCCTGAAACCAGACCCTGGTCCTGAAACAAGACCCTGGTCCTGAAACCAGACCCAGGTCCTGAAACCTGACCCTGGTCCTGAAACCAGACCCAGGTCCTGAAACCTGACCCTAGTCCTGAAACCAGACCCTGGTCCTGAAACCAGACCCTGGTCCTGAAACCTGACCCAGGTCCTGAAACCTGACCCTAGTCCTGAAACCAGACCCAGGTCCTGAAACCAGACCCTAGTCCTGAAACCAGACCCTGGTCCTGAAACCAGACCCAGGTCCTGAAACCTGACCCTAGTCCTGAAACCAGACCCAGGTCCTGAAACCTGACCCTAGTCCTGAAACCAGACCCTGGTCCTGAAACCAGACCCTAGTCCTGAAACCAGACCCAGGTCCTGAAACCAGACCCTGGTCCTGAAACCAGACCCAGGTCCTGAAACCTGACCCTGGTCCTGAAACCAGACCCTGGTCCTGAAACCAGACCCAGGTCCTGAAAACAGACCCAGGTCCTGAAACCAGACCCTGGTCCTGAAACCAGACCCTAGTCCTGAAACCTGACCCTGGTCCTGAAACCAGACCCAGGTCCTGAAACCAGACCCAGGTCCTGAAACCAGACCCTGGTCCTGAAACCAGACCCAGGTCCTGAAACCCTGGTCCTGAAACCAGACCCAGGTCCTGAAACCAGACCCTGGTCCTGAAACCAGACCCAGGTCCTGAAACCTGACCCTGGTCCTGTAACCAGACCCAGGTCCTGAAACCAGACCCAGGTGCTGAAACCTGACCCAGGTCCTGAAACCTGACCCTGGTCCTGAAACCAGACCCTGGTCCTGAAACCAGACCCAGGTCCTGAAACCTGACCCTAGTCCTGAAACCAGACCCTGGTCCTGAAACCAGACCCTAGTCCTGAAACCTGACCCAGGTCCTGAAACCAGACCCTGGTCCTGAAACCTGACCCTGGTCCTGAAACCAGACCCAGGTCCTGAAACCAGACCCTAGTCCTGAAACCAGACCCAGGTCCTGAAACGAGACCCTAGTCCTGAAACCAGACCCAGGTCCTGAAACCTGACCCTGGTCCTGAAACCAGACCCTGGTCCTGAAACCAGACCCAGGTCCTGAAACCAGACCCAGGTCCTGAAACCACACCCTGGTCCTGAAACCAGACCCTGGTCCTGAAACCAGACCCAGGTCCTGAAACCAGACCCTAGTCCTGAAACCAGACCCAGGTCCTGAAACCTGACCCTGGTCCTGAAACCTGACCCTGGTCCTGAAACCAGACCCTGGTCCTGAAACCAGACCCAGGTCCTGAAACCACACCCTGGTCCTGAAACCAGACCCTGGTCCTGAAACCAGACCCAGGTCCTGAAACCAGACCCTAGTCCTGAAACCAGACCCAGGTCCTGAAACCTGACCCTGGTCCTGAAACCTGACCCTAGTCCTGAAACCAGACCCTGGTCCTGAAACCTGACCCAGGTCCTGAAACCTGACCCAGGTCCTGAAACCAGACCCTGGTCCTGAAACCTGACCCTGGTCCTGAAACCAGACCCAGGTCCTGAAACCTGACCCAGGTCCTGAAACCTGACCCTGGTCCTTAAACCTGACCCAGGTCCTGAAACCTGACCCAGGTCCTGAAACCAGACCCTAGTCCTGAAACCAGACCCAGGTCCTCAAATCTGACCCAGGTCCTGAAACCTGACACAGGTCCTGAAACCAGACCCTAGTCCTGAAACCAGACCCAGGTCCTGAAACCAGACCCTAGTCCTGAAACCAGACCCTGGTCCTGAAACCAGACCCAGGTCCTGAAACCTGACCCTAGTCCTGAAACCAGACGCAGGTCCTGAAACCTGACCCTAGTCCTGAAACCAGACCCTGGTCCTGAAACAAGACCCTGGTCCTGAAACCAGACCCAGGTCCTGAAACCTGACCCTAGTCCTGAAACCAGACCCTGGTCCTGAAACCAGACCCTGGTCCTGAAACCTGACCCTGGTCCTGAAACCTGACCCAGGTCCTGAAACCTGACCCTAGTCCTGAAACCAGACCCAGGTCCTGAAACCAGACCCTAGTCCTGAAACCAGACCCTGGTCCTGAAACCAGACCCAGGTCCTGAAACCTGACCCTAGTCCTGAAACCAGACCCAGGTCCTGAAACCTGACCCTAGTCCTGAAACCAGACCCTGGTCCTGAAACCAGACCCTAGTCCTGAAACCAGACCCAGGTCCTGAAACCAGACCCTGGTCCTGAGACCAGACCCTGGTCCTGAAACCAGACCCAGGTCCTGAAACCTGACCCTGGTCCTGAAACCAGACCCTGGTCCTGAAACCAGACCCAGGTCCTGAAAACAGACCCTGGTCCTGAAACCAGACCCTGGTCCTGAAACCAGACCCTAGTCCTGAAACCTGACCCTGGTCCTGAAACCAGACCCAGGTCCTGAAACCAGACCCAGGTCCTGAAACCAGACCCTGGTCCTGAAACCAGACCCAGGTCCTGAAACCCTGGTCCTGAAACCAGACCCTGGTCCTGAAACCTGACCCTGGTCCTGAAACCAGACCCAGGTCCTGAAACCCTGGTCCTGTAACCAGACCCAGGTCCTGAAACCAGACCCAGGTCCTGAAACCTGACCCAGGTCCTGAAACCTGACCCTGGTCCTGAAACCAGACCCTGGTCCTGAAACCAGACCCAGGTCCTGAAACCTGACCCTAGTCCTGAAACCAGACCCTGGTCCTGAAACCAGACCCTAGTCCTGAAACCTGACCCAGGTCCTGAAACCAGACCCAGGTCCTGAAACCAGACCCTGGTCCTGAAACCAGACCCAGGTCCTGAAACCAGACCCTAGTCCTGAAACCTGACCCTGGTCCTGAAACCAGACCCAGGTCCTGAAACCAGACCCAGGTCCTGAAACCTGACCCTAGTCCTGAAACCAGACCCTGGTCCTGAAACCAGACCCTAGTCCTGAAACCAGACCCAGGTCCTGAAACCTGACCCTAGTCCTGAAACCAGACCCTGGTCCTGAAACCTGACCCTGGTCGTGAAACCAGACCCTAGTCCTGAAACCTGACGCTGGTCCTGAAACCAGACCCAGGTCCTGAAACCAGACCCTAGTCCTGAAACCAGACCCAGGTCCTGAAACCTGACCCTGGTCCTGAAACCAGACCCTGGTCCTGAAACCAGACCCTAGTCCTGAAACCAGACCCAGGTCCTGAAACCTGACCCAGGTCCTGAAACCTGACCCTGGTCCTGAAACCAGTCCCTGGTCCTGAAACCAGACACAGGTCCTGAAACCAGACCCTAGTCCTGAAACCAGACCCAGGTCCTGAAACCTGACCCTGGTCCTGAAACCTGACCCTAGTCCTGAAACCAGACCCTGGTCCTGAAACCTGACCCTGGTCCTGAAACCAGACCCTGGTCCTGAAACCTGACCCTGGTCCTGAAACCTGACCCAGGTCCTGAAACCAGACCCTAGTCCTGAAACCAGACCCAGGTCCTGAAACCAGACCCTAGTCCTGAAACCAGACCCTGGTCCTGAAACCTGACCCTGGTCCTGAAACCAGACCCAGGTCCTGAAACCTGACCCTGGTCCTGAAACCTGACCCAGGTCCTGAAACAGGACCCTGGTCCTGAAACCTGACCCAGGTCCTGAAACCAGACCCTGGTCCTGAAACCTGACCCAGGTCCTGAAACCTGACCCAGGTCCTGAAACCTGACCCAGGTCCTGAAACCAGACCCTGGTCCTGAAACCTGACCCTGGTCCTGAAACCAGACCCTAGTCCTGAAACCTGACCCTGGTCCTGAAACCTGACCCTGGTCCTGAAACCAGACCCAGGTCCTGAAACCAGACCCTAGTCCTGAAACCAGACCCTGGTCCTGAAACCTGACCCTGGTCCTGAAACCTGACCCTAGTCCTGAAACCAGACCCAGGTCCTGAAACCAGACCCTGGTCCTGAAACCTGACCCTGGTCCTGAAACCAGACCCAGGTCCTGAAACCAGACCCTGGTCCTGAAACCAGACCCTGGTCCTGAAACCAGACCCTGGTCCTGAAACCAGACCCTAGTCCTGAAACCAGACCCAGGTCCTGAAACCTGACCCTAGTCCTGAAACCAGACCCAGGTCCTGAAACCTGACCCAGGTCCTGAAACAGGACCCTGGTCTTGAAACCAGACCCAGGTCCTGAAACCTGACCCTGGTCCTGAAACCAGACCCAGGTCCTGAAACCAGACCCAGGTCCTGAAACCCTGGTCCTGAAACCAGACCCAGGTCCTGAAACCTGACCCTGGTCCTGAAACCAGACCCTGGTCCTGAAACCAGACCCTGGTCCTGAAACCTGACCCTGGTCCTGAAACCTGACCCTGGTCCTGAAACCAGACCCTGGTCCTGAAACCTGACCCTAGTCCTGAAACCAGACCCAGGTCCTGAAACCTGACCCTGGTCCTGAAACCAGACCCAGGTCCTGAAACCTGACCCTAGTCCTGAAACCAGACCCAGGTCCTGAAACCTGACCCTGGTCCTGAAACCAGACCCAGGTCCTGAAACCCTGGTCCTGAAACCAGACCCAGGTCCTGAAACCAGACCCTGGTCCTGAAACCAGACCCAGGTCCTGAAACCCTGGTCCTGAAACCAGACCCTGGTCCTGAAACCAGACCCAGGTCCTAAAACCCTGGTCCTGAAACCAGACCCTGGTCCTGAAACCAGACCCTAGTCCTGAAACCTGACCCAGGTCCTGAAACCTGACCCAGGTCCTGAAACCAGACCCTGGTCCTGAAACCTGACCCTGGTCCTGAAACAAGACCCAGGTCCTGAAACCTGACCCAGGTCCTGAAACCAGACCCAGGTCCAGAAACCTGACCCTAGTCCTGAAACCTGACCCAGGTCCTGAAACCAGACCCTGGTCCTGAAACCTGACCCTGGTCCTGAAACTAGACCCAGGTCCTGAAACCTGACCCAGGTCCAGAAACCTGACCCTAGTCCTGAAACCTGACCCAGGTCCTGAAACCAGACCCTGGTCCTGAAACCTGACCCTGGTCCTGAAACCAGACCCAGGTCCTGAAACCAGACCCAGGTCCTGAAACCTGACCCAGGTCCTGAAACCAGACCCTAGTCCTGAAACCAGACCCAGGTCCTCAAATCTGACCCAGGTCCTGAAACCTGACACAGGTCCTGAAACCAGACCCTAGTCCTGAAACCAGACCCAGGTCCTGAAACCAGACCCTAGTCCTGAAACCAGACCCTGGTCCTGAAACCAGACCCAGGTCCTGAAACCTGACCCTAGTCCTGAAACCAGACGCAGGTCCTGAAACCTGACCCTAGTCCTGAAACCAGACCCTGGTCCTGAAACAAGACCCTGGTCCTGAAACCAGACCCAGGTCCTGAAACCTGACCCTAGTCCTGAAACCAGACCCTGGTCCTGAAACCAGACCCTGGTCCTGAAACCTGACCCTGGTCCTGAAACCTGACCCAGGTCCTGAAACCTGACCCTAGTCCTGAAACCAGACCCAGGTCCTGAAACCAGACCCTAGTCCTGAAACCAGACCCTGGTCCTGAAACCAGACCCAGGTCCTGAAACCTGACCCTAGTCCTGAAACCAGACCCAGGTCCTGAAACCTGACCCTAGTCCTGAAACCAGACCCTGGTCCTGAAACCAGACCCTAGTCCTGAAACCAGACCCAGGTCCTGAAACCAGACCCTGGTCCTGAAACCAGACCCTGGTCCTGAAACCAGACCCAGGTCCTGAAACCTGACCCTGGTCCTGAAACCAGACCCTGGTCCTGAAACCAGACCCAGGTCCTGAAAACAGACCCTGGTCCTGAAACCAGACCCTGGTCCTGAAACCAGACCCTAGTCCTGAAACCTGACCCTGGTCCTGAAACCAGACCCAGGTCCTGAAACCAGACCCAGGTCCTGAAACCAGACCCTGGTCCTGAAACCAGACCCAGGTCCTGAAACCCTGGTCCTGAAACCAGACCCTGGTCCTGAAACCTGACCCTGGTCCTGAAACCAGACCCAGGTCCTGAAACCCTGGTCCTGTAACCAGACCCAGGTCCTGAAACCAGACCCAGGTCCTGAAACCAGACCCAGGTCCTGAAACCAGACCCTGGTCCTGAAACCAGACCCAGGTCCTGAAACCTGACCCTAGTCCTGAAACCAGACCCTGGTCCTGAAACCAGACCCTAGTCCTGAAACCTGACCCAGGTCCTGAAACCAGACCCAGGTCCTGAAACCAGACCCTGGTCCTGAAACCAGACCCAGGTCCTGAAACCAGACCCTAGTCCTGAAACCTGACCCTGGTCCTGAAACCAGACCCAGGTCCTGAAACCAGACCCAGGTCCTGAAACCTGACCCTAGTCCTGAAACCAGACCCTGGTCCTGAAACCAGACCCTAGTCCTGAAACCAGACCCAGGTCCTGAAACCTGACCCTAGTCCTGAAACCAGACCCTGGTCCTGAAACCTGACCCTGGTCGTGAAACCAGACCCTAGTCCTGAAACCTGACCCTGGTCCTGAAACCAGACCCAGGTCCTGAAACCAGACCCTAGTCCTGAAACCAGACCCAGGTCCTGAAACCTGACCCTGGTCCTGAAACCAGACCCTGGTCCTGAAACCAGACCCTAGTCCTGAAACCAGACCCAGGTCCTGAAACCTGACCCAGGTCCTGAAACCTGACCCTGGTCCTGAAACCAGTCCCTGGTCCTGAAACCAGACACAGGTCCTGAAACCAGACCCTAGTCCTGAAACCAGACCCAGGTCCTGAAACCTGACCCTGGTCCTGAAACCTGACCCTAGTCCTGAAACCAGACCCTGGTCCTGAAACCTGACCCTGGTCCTGAAACCAGACCCTGGTCCTGAAACCTGACCCTGGTCCTGAAACCTGACCCAGGTCCTGAAACCAGACCCTAGTCCTGAAACCAGACCCAGGTCCTGAAACCAGACCCTAGTCCTGAAACCAGACCCTGGTCCTGAAACCTGACCCTGGTCCTGAAACCAGACCCAGGTCCTGAAACCTGACCCTGGTCCTGAAACCTGACCCAGGTCCTGAAACAGGACCCTGGTCCTGAAACCTGACCCAGGTCCTGAAACCAGACCCTGGTCCTGAAACCTGACCCAGGTCCTGAAACCTGACCCAGGTCCTGAAACCTGACCCAGGTCCTGAAACCAGACCCTGGTCCTGAAACCTGACCCTGGTCCTGAAACCAGACCCTGGTCCTGAAACCTGACCCTGGTCCTGAAACCTGACCCTGGTCCTGAAACCAGACCCAGGTCCTGAAACCAGACCCTAGTCCTGAAACCAGACCCTGGTCCTGAAACCTGACCCTGGTCCTGAAACCTGACCCTAGTCCTGAAACCAGACCCAGGTCCTGAAACCAGACCCTGGTCCTGAAACCTGACCCTGGTCCTGAAACCAGACCCAGGTCCTGAAACCAGACCCAGGTCCTGAAACCAGACCCTGGTCCTGAAACCTGACCCTGGTCCTGAAACCTGACCCTAGTCCTGAAACCAGACCCAGGTCCTGAAACCTGACCCTAGTCCTGAAACCAGACCCAGGTCCTGAAACCTGACCCAGGTCCTGAAACAGGACCCTGGTCTTGAAACCAGACCCAGGTCCTGAAACCTGACCCTGGTCCTGAAACCAGACCCAGGTCCTGAAACCTGACCCAGGTCCTGAAACCCTGGTCCTTAAACCAGACCCAGGTCCTGAAACCTGACCCTGGTCCTGAAACCAGACCCTGGTCCTGAAACCAGACCCTGGTCCTGAAACCTGACCCTGGTCCTGAAACCTGACCCTAGTCCTGAAACCTGACCCTGGTCCTGAAACCAGACCCTGGTCCTGAAACCTGACCCTGGTCCTGAAACCCTGGTCCTGAAACCAGACCCAGGTCCTGAAACCAGACCCTGGTCCTGAAACCAGACCCTGGTCCTGAAACCCTGGTCCTGAAACCAGACCCTGGTCCTGAAACCAGACCCAGGTCCTGAAACCCTGGTCCTGAAACCAGACCCTGGTCCTGAAACCAGACCCTAGTCCTGAAACCTGACCCAGGTCCTGAAACCTGACCCAGGTCCTGAAACCAGACCCTGGTCCTGAAACCTGACCCTGGTCCTGAAACAAGACCCAGGTCCTGAAACCTGACCCAGGTCCTGAAACCAGACCCAGGTCCAGAAACCTGACCCTAGTCCTGAAACCTGACCCTGGTCCTGAAACCTGACCCAGGTCCTGAAACCAGACCCTAGTCCTGAAACCAGACCCAGGTCCTGAAACCTGACCCTAGTCCTGAAACCAGACCCTAGTCCTGAAACCTGACCCTGGTCCTGAAACCAGACGCAGGTCCTGAAACCAGACCCAGGTCCTGAAACCTGACCCTAGTCCTGAAACCTGACCCTGGTCCTGAAACCAGACCCTGGTCCTGAAACAGGACCCTGGTCCTGAAACCTGACCCTGGTCTTGAAACCAGACTCAGGTCCTGAAACCAGACCCTGGTCCTTAAACCAGACCCAGGTCCTGAAACCAGACCCAGGTCCTGAAACCAGACCCATGTCCTGAAACCAGACCCAGGTCCTGAAACCTGACCCTAGTCCTGAAACCTGACCCAGGTCCTGAAACCAGACCCAGGTCCTGAAACCAGACCCATGTCCTGAAACCAGACCCAGGTCCTGAAACCTGACCCTAGTCCTGAAACCTGACCCTAGTCCTGAAACCTGGCCCTGGTCCTGAAACCAGACCCAGGTCCTGAAACCAGACCCAGGTCCTGAAACCTGACCCTGGTCCTGAAACAGGACCCTAGTCCTGAAACCTGACCCTGGTCCTGAAACAGGACCCTGGTCCTGAAACCAGACCCTGGACCTGAAACCTGACCCTGGTCCTGAAACCTGACCCTGGTCCTGAAACAGGACCCTGGTCCTGAAACCTGACCCTGGTCCTGAAACAGGACCCTGGTCCTGAAACCAGACCCTAGTCCTGAAACCAGACCCAGGTCCTGAAACCTGACCCTGGACCTGAAACCTGACCCTGGTCCTGAAACCAGACCCTGGTCCTGAAACCCTGGTCCTGAAACCTGACCCTGGTCCTGAAACAGGACCCTGGTCCTGAAACCTGACCCTGGTCCTGAAACAGGACCCTGGTCCTGAAACCCAGGTCCTGAAACCTGACCCTGGACCTGAAACCTGACCCTGGTCCTGAAACCTGACCCTGGTCCTGAAACAGGACCCTGGTCCTGAAACCAGACCCAGGTCCTGAAACCTGACCCTGGACCTGAAACCTGACCCTGGTCCTGAAACCTGACCCTGGTCCTGAAACCACACCCAGGTCCTGAAACCTGACCCTAGTCCTGAAACCAGACCCAGGTCCTGAAACCTGACCCTGGTCCTGAAACCAGACCCAGGTCCTGAAACCTGACCCTAGTCCTGAAACCAGACCCAGGTCCTGAAACCTGACCCTGGTCCTGAAACCAGACCCTGGTCCTGAAACCAGACCCAGGTCCTGAAACCTGACCCTAGTCCTGAAACCAGACCCAGGTCCTGAAACCTGACCCTGGTCCTGAAACCAGACCCAGGTCCTGAAACCAGACCCTGGTCCTGAAACCCTGGTCCTGAAACCAGACCCTGGTCCTGAAACCCTGGTCCTGAAACCAGACCCAGGTCCTGAAACCAGACCCTGGTCCTGAAACCTGACCCAGGTCCTGAAACCAGACCCTGGTCCTGAAACCAGACCCAGGTCCTGAAACCCTGGTCCTGAAACCAGACCCTGGTCCTGAAACCAGACCCAGGTCCTGAAACCTGACCCTGGTCCTGAAACCAGACCCAGGTCCTGAAACCTGACCCAGGTCCTGAAACCTGACCCTGGTCCTGAAACCTGACCCTAGTCCTGAAACCTGACCCTGGTCCTGAAACCAGACCCTGGTCCTGAAACCTGACCCTGGTCCTGAAACCCTGGTCCTGAAACCAGACCCAGGTCCTGAAACCAGACCCTGGTCCTGAAACCAGACCCTGGTCCTGAAACCCTGGTCCTGAAACCAGACCCTGGTCCTGAAACCAGACCCAGGTCCTGAAACCCTGGTCCTGAAACCAGACCCTGGTCCTGAAACCAGACCCTAGTCCTGAAACCTGACCCAGGTCCTGAAACCTGACCCAGGTCCTGAAACCAGACCCTGGTCCTGAAACCTGACCCTGGTCCTGAAACAAGACCCAGGTCCTGAAACCTGACCCAGGTCCTGAAACCAGACCCAGGTCCAGAAACCTGACCCTAGTCCTGAAACCTGACCCTGGTCCTGAAACCTGACCCAGGTCCTGAAACCAGACCCTAGTCCTGAAACCAGACCCAGGTCCTGAAACCTGACCCTAGTCCTGAAACCAGACCCTAGTCCTGAAACCTGACCCTGGTCCTGAAACCAGACGCAGGTCCTGAAACCAGACCCAGGTCCTGAAACCTGACCCTAGTCCTGAAACCTGACCCTGGTCCTGAAACCAGACCCTGGTCCTGAAACAGGACCCTGGTCCTGAAACCTGACCCTGGTCTTGAAACCAGACTCAGGTCCTGAAACCAGACCCTGGTCCTTAAACCAGACCCAGGTCCTGAAACCAGACCCAGGTCCTGAAACCAGACCCATGTCCTGAAACCAGACCCAGGTCCTGAAACCTGACCCTAGTCCTGAAACCTGACCCAGGTCCTGAAACCAGACCCAGGTCCTGAAACCAGACCCATGTCCTGAAACCAGACCCAGGTCCTGAAACCTGACCCTAGTCCTGAAACCTGACCCTAGTCCTGAAACCTGGCCCTGGTCCTGAAACCAGACCCAGGTCCTGAAACCAGACCCAGGTCCTGAAACCTGACCCTGGTCCTGAAACAGGACCCTGGTCCTGAAACCTGACCCTGGTCCTGAAAAAGGACCCTGGTCCTGAAACCAGACCCTGGACCTGAAACCTGACCCTGGTCCTGAAACCTGACCCTGGTCCTGAAACAGGACCCTGGTCCTGAAACCTGACCCTGGTCCTGAAACAGGACCCTGGTCCTGAAACCAGACCCTAGTCCTGAAACCAGACCCAGGTCCTGAAACCTGACCCTGGACCTGAAACCTGACCCTGGTCCTGAAACCAGACCCTGGTCCTGAAACCCTGGTCCTGAAACCTGACCCTGGTCCTGAAACAGGACCCTGGTCCTGAAACCTGACCCTGGTCCTGAAACAGGACCCTGGTCCTGAAACCCAGGTCCTGAAACCTGACCCTGGACCTGAAACCTGACCCTGGTCCTGAAACCTGACCCTGGTCCTGAAACAGGACCCTGGTCCTGAAACCAGACCCAGGTCCTGAAACCTGACCCTGGACCTGAAACCTGACCCTGGTCCTGAAACCTGACCCTGGTCCTGAAACCACACCCAGGTCCTGAAACCTGACCCTAGTCCTGAAACCAGACCCAGGTCCTGAAACCTGACCCTGGTCCTGAAACCAGACCCAGGTCCTGAAACCTGACCCTAGTCCTGAAACCAGACCCAGGTCCTGAAACCTGACCCTGGTCCTGAAACCAGACCCTGGTCCTGAAACCAGACCCAGGTCCTGAAACCTGACCCTAGTCCTGAAACCAGACCCAGGTCCTGAAACCTGACCCTGGTCCTGAAACCAGACCCAGGTCCTGAAACCAGACCCTGGTCCTGAAACCCTGGTCCTGAAACCAGACCCTGGTCCTGAAACCCTGGTCCTGAAACCAGACCCAGGTCCTGAAACCAGACCCTGGTCCTGAAACCTGACCCAGGTCCTGAAACCAGACCCTGGTCCTGAAACCAGACCCAGGTCCTGAAACCCTGGTCCTGAAACCAGACCCTGGTCCTGAAACCAGACCCAGGTCCTGAAACCTGACCCTGGTCCTGAAACCAGACCCAGGTCCTGAAACCCTGGTCCTGAAACCAGACCCAGGTCCTGAAACCAGACCCTGGTCCTGAAACCAGACCCTGGTCCTGAAACCAGACCCAGGTCCTGAAACCTGACCCTGGTCCTGAAACCAGACCCAGGTCCTGAAACCTGACCCTGGTCCTGAAACCAGACCCAGGTCCTGAAACCAGACCCAGGTCCTGAAACCTGACCCTGGTCCTGAAACCTGACCCTGGTCCTGAAACCAGACCCAGGTCCTGAAACCTGACCCAGGTCCTGAAACCTGACCCTGGTCCTGAAACAGGACCCTGGTCCTGAAACCAGACCCTGGTCCTGAAACCAGACCCTGGTCCTGAAACCAGACCCAGGTCCTGAAACCAGACCCTGGTCCTGAAATAGGACCCTGGTCCTGAAACCAGACCCTGGTCCTGAAACCAGACCCAGGTCTGGAAACCTGACCCTGGTCCTGAAACAGGACCCTGGTCCTGAAACCAGACCCTAGACCTGAAACCTGACCCTGGTCCTGAAACCTGACCCTGGTCCTGAAACAGGAACCTGGTCCTGAAACCAGACCCTGGTCCTGAAACCAGACCCTGGTCCTGAAACCCTGGTCCTGAAACCAGACCCAGGTCCTGAAACCAGACCCTGGTCCTGAAACCAGACCCAGGTCCTGAAACCAGACCCTGGTCCTGAAACCAGACCCAGGTCCTGAAACCAGACCCAGGTCCTGAAACCAGACCCAGGTCCTGAAACCCTGGTCCTGAAACCAGACCCTGGTCCTGAAACCAGACCCTAGTCCTGAAACCAGACCCTGGTCCTGAAACCAGACCCAGGTCCTGAAACCTGACCCTGGTCCTGAAACCAGACCCAGGTCCTGAAACCCTGGTCCTGAAACCAGACCCAGGTCCTGAAACCAGAACCAGGTCCTGAAACCAGACCCAGGTCCTGAAACCAGACCCTGGTCCTGAAACCTGACCCTGGTCCTGAAACCTGACCCTGGTCCTGAAACCAGACCCAGGTCCTGAAACCTGGCCCTGGTCCTGAAACCAGACCCAGGTCCTGAAACCCTGGTCCTGTAACCAGACCCAGGTCCTGAAACCAGACCCTGGTCCTGAAACCAGACCCAGGTCCTGAAACCTGACCCTGGTCCTGAAACCAGACCCAGGTCCTGAAACCCTGGTCCTGTAACCAGACCCAGGTCCTGAAACCAGACCCTGGTCCTGAAACCAGACCCAGGTCCTGAAACCAGACCCTGGTCCTGAAACCAGACCCTGGTCCTGAAACCAGACCCTGGTCCTTAAACCAGACCCAGGTCCTGAAACCAGAACCAGGTCCTGAAACCAGATCCAGGTCCTGAAACCAGACCCTGGTCCTGAAACCAGACCCAGGTCCTGAAACCTGACCCTGGTCCTGAAACCAGACCAAGGTCCTGAAACCAGACCCTGGTCCTGAAACCAGAACCAGGTCCTGAAACCAGACCCAGGTCCTGACACCAGACCCTAGTCCTGAAACCAGACCCTGGTCCTGATACCTGACCCTGGTCCTGAAACCAGACCCAGGTCCTGAAACCTGACCCTGGTCCTGAAACCTGACCCAGGTCCTGAAACCTGACCCTGGTCCTGAAACAGGACCCTGGTCCTGAAACCAGACCCTGGTCCTGAAACCTGACCCAGGTCCTGAAACCAGACCCTGGTCCTGAAACAGGACCCTGGTCCTGAAACCAGACCCTGGTCCTGAAACCAGACCCAGGTCCTGAAACCAGACCCTGGTCCTTAAACCAGACCCAGGTCCTGAAACCAGACCCAGGTCCTGAAACCAGACCCAGGTCCTGAAACCAGACCCTGGTCCTGAAACCAGACCCAGGTCCTGAAACCTGACCCTGGTCCTGAAACCAGACCAAGGTCCTGAAACCATACCCTGGTCCTGAAACCAGACCCAGGTCCTGAAACCTGACCCTAGTCCTGAAACCAGACCCTGGTCCTGAAACCAGACCCTGGTCCTGAAACCAGACCCAGGTCCTGACACCTGACCCTAGTCCTGAAACCAGACCAAGGTCCTGAAACCAGACCCTGGTCCTGAAACCAGACCCAGGTCCTGAAACCTGACCCTAGTCCTGAAACCAGACCCTGGTCCTGAAACCAGACCCTGGTCCTGAAACCAGACCCAGGTCCTGAAACCTGACCCAGGTCCTGAAACCAGACCCTGGTCCTGAAACCTGACCCAGGTCCTGAAACCTGACCCTGGTCCTGAAACCTGACCCAGGTCCTGAAACCAGACCCAGGTCCTGAAACCTGACCCTGGTCCTGAAACCAGACTCTGGTCCTGAAACCAGACCCAGGTCCTGAAACCTGACCCAGGTCCTGAAACCTGACCCTGGTCCTGAAACAGGACCCTGGTCCTGAAACCAGACCCTGGTCCTGAAACCAGACCCTGGTCCTGAAACCAGACCCAGGTCCTGAAACCAGACCCTGGTCCTGAAACCTGACCCTGGTCCTGAAACCACACCCTAGTCCTGAAACCAGACCCAGGTCCTGAAACCAGACCCTGGTCCTGAAACCAGACCCAGGTCCTGAAACCAGACCCTGGTCCTGAAACCAGACCCAGGTCCTGAAACCAGACCCAGGTCCTGAAACCTGACCCTGGTCCTGAAACCAGACCCTGGTCCTGAAACCAGACCCAGGACCTGAAACCTGACCCTAGTCCTGAAACCAGACCCAGGTCCTGAAACCTGACCCTGGTCCTGAAACCAGACCCAGGTCCTGAAACCAGACCCTGGTCCTGAAACCAGACCCTGGTCCTGAAACCAGACCCAGGTCCTGAAACCTGACCCTAGTCCTGAAACCAGACCCAGGTCCTGAAACCTGACCCTGGTCCTGAAACCTGACCCTGGTCCTGAAACCAGACCCTGGTCCTGAAACCAGACCCAGGTCCTGAAACCTGACCCTGGTCCTGAAACCAGACCAAGGTCCTGAAACCAGACCCTGGTCCTGAAACCAGACCCAGGTCCTGAAACCTGACCCTGGTCCTGAAACCAGACCCAGGTCCTGAAACCTGACCCTAGTCCTGAAACCAGACCCTGGTCCTGAAACCAGACCCTGGTCCTGAAACCAGACCCAGGTCCTGAAACCTGACCCTGGTCCTGAAACCAGACCCTGGTCCTGAAACCAGACCCAGGTCCTGAAACCTGACCCTGGTCCTGAAACCAGACCAAGGTCCTGAAACCAGACCCTGGTCCTGAAACCAGAACCAGGTCCTGAAACCAGACCCAGGTCCTGACACCAGACCCTAGTCCTGAAACCAGACCCTGGTCCTGATACCTGACCCTGGTCCTGAAACCAGACCCAGGTCCTGAAACCTGACCCTGGTCCTGAAACCTGACCCAGGTCCTGAAACCTGACCCTGGTCCTGAAACAGGACCCTGGTCCTGAAACCAGACCCTGGTCCTGAAACCTGACCCAGGTCCTGAAACCAGACCCTGGTCCTGAAACAGGACCCTGGTCCTGAAACCAGACCCTGGTCCTGAAACCAGACCCAGGTCCTGAAACCAGACCCTGGTCCTTAAACCAGACCCAGGTCCTGAAACCAGACCCAGGTCCTGAAACCAGACCCAGGTCCTGAAACCAGACCCTGGTCCTGAAACCAGACCCAGGTCCTGAAACCTGACCCTGGTCCTGAAACCAGACCAAGGTCCTGAAACCATACCCTGGTCCTGAAACCAGACCCAGGTCCTGAAACCTGACCCTAGTCCTGAAACCAGACCCTGGTCCTGAAACCAGACCCTGGTCCTGAAACCAGACCCAGGTCCTGACACCTGACCCTAGTCCTGAAACCAGACCAAGGTCCTGAAACCAGACCCTGGTCCTGAAACCAGACCCAGGTCCTGAAACCTGACCCTAGTCCTGAAACCAGACCCTGGTCCTGAAACCAGACCCTGGTCCTGAAACCAGACCCAGGTCCTGAAACCTGACCCAGGTCCTGAAACCAGACCCTGGTCCTGAAACCTGACCCAGGTCCTGAAACCTGACCCTGGTCCTGAAACCTGACCCAGGTCCTGAAACCAGACCCAGGTCCTGAAACCTGACCCTGGTCCTGAAACCAGACTCTGGTCCTGAAACCAGACCCAGGTCCTGAAACCTGACCCAGGTCCTGAAACCTGACCCTGGTCCTGAAACAGGACCCTGGTCCTGAAACCAGACCCTGGTCCTGAAACCAGACCCTGGTCCTGAAACCAGACCCAGGTCCTGAAACCAGACCCTGGTCCTGAAACCTGACCCTGGTCCTGAAACCAGACCCTAGTCCTGAAACCAGACCCAGGTCCTGAAACCAGACCCTGGTCCTGAAACCAGACCCAGGTCCTGAAACCAGACCCTGGTCCTGAAACCAGACCCAGGTCCTGAAACCAGACCCAGGTCCTGAAACCTGACCCTGGTCCTGAAACCAGACCCTGGTCCTGAAACCAGACCCAGGACCTGAAACCTGACCCTAGTCCTGAAACCAGACCCAGGTCCTGAAACCTGACCCTGGTCCTGAAACCAGACCCAGGTCCTGAAACCAGACCCTGGTCCTGAAACCAGACCCTGGTCCTGAAACCAGACCCAGGTCCTGAAACCTGACCCTAGTCCTGAAACCAGACCCAGGTCCTGAAACCTGACCCTGGTCCTGAAACCTGACCCTGGTCCTGAAACCAGACCCTGGTCCTGAAACCAGACCCAGGTCCTGAAACCTGACCCTGGTCCTGAAACCAGACCAAGGTCCTGAAACCAGACCCTGGTCCTGAAACCAGACCCAGGTCCTGAAACCTGACCCTGGTCCTGAAACCAGACCCAGGTCCTGAAACCTGACCCTAGTCCTGAAACCAGACCCTGGTCCTGAAACCAGACCCTGGTCCTGAAACCAGACCCAGGTCCTGAAACCTGACCCTGGTCCTGAAACCAGACCCTGGTCCTGAAACCAGAACCTAGTCCTGAAACCTGACCCAGGTCCTGAAACCAGACCCTGGTCCTGAAACCTGACCCAGGTCCTGAAACCTGACCCTGGTCCTGAAACCAGACCCAGGTCCTGAAACCAGACCCTGGTCCTGAAACCTGACCCTAGTCCTGAAACCAGACCCTGGTCCTGAAACCAGACCCTGGTCCTGAAACCTGACCCTGGTCCTGAAACCTGACCCAGGTCCTGAAACCAGACGCAGGTCCTGAGACCAGACCCAGGTCCTGAAACCTGACCCTAGTCCTGAAACCAGACCCTGGTCCTGAAACCAGACCCTGGTCCTGAAACCTGACCCTGGTCCTGAAACCAGACCCTAGTCCTGAAACCAGACCCTGGTCCTGAAACCAGACCCTGGTCCTGAAACCAGACCCAGGTCCTGAAACCAGACCCTGGTCCTGAAACCAGACCCAGGTCCTGAAACCAGACCCAGGTCCTGAAACCTGACCCTGGTCCTGAAACCAGACCCTGGTCCTGAAACCAGACCCAGGTCCTGAAACCTGAGACTAGTCCTGAAACCAGACCCAGGTCCTGAAACCTGACCCTGGTCCTGAAACCAGACCCAGGTCCTGAAACCAGACCCTGGTCCTGAAACCCTGGTCCTGAAACCCTGGTCCTGAAACCAGACCCAGGTCCTGAAACCAGACCCTGGTCCTGAAACCAGACCCTGGTCCTGAAACCAGACCCAGGTCCTGAAACCTGACCCAGGTCCTGAAACCAGACCCAGGTCCTGAAACCCTGGTCCTGAAACCAGACCCAGGTCCTGAAACCAGACCCTGGTCCTGAAACCAGACCCTGGTCCTGAAACCCTGGTCCTGAAACCAGACCCAGGTCCTGAAACCAGACCCAGGTCCTGAAACCAGACCCTGGTCCTGAAACCAGACCCTGGTCCTGAAACCAGACCCAGGTCCTGAAACCAGACCCAGGTCCTGAAACCAGACCCTGGTCCTGAAACCAGACCCAGGTCCTGAAACCAGACCCTGGTCCTGAAACAGACCCAGGTCCTGACACCTGACCCTAGTCCTGAAACCAGACCCTGGTCCTGAAACCAGAACCTAGTCCTGAAACCAGACCCAGGTCCTGAAACCAGACCCAGGTCCTGAAACCTGACCCTGGTCCTGAAACCAGACCCTGGTCCTGAACAGGACCCTGGTCCTGAAACCTGACCCTGGTCCTGAAACCAGACCCAGGTCCTGAAACCAGACCCTGGTCCTTAAACCAGACCCAGGTCCTGAAACCAGACCCAGGTCGTGAAACCAGACCCAGGTCCTGAAACCAGACCCAGGTCCTGAAACCTGACCCTAGTCCTGAAACCTGACCCTGGTCCTGAAACCAGACCCAGGTCCTGAAACCTGACCCTGGTCCTGAAACCAGACCCAGGTCCTGAAACCAGACCCTGGTCCTGAAACCAGACCCAGGTCCTGAAACCAGACCCTGGTCCTGAAACCAGACCCTGGTCCTGAAACCAGACCCTAGTCCTGAAACCAGACCCTGGTCCTGAAACCAGAACCTAGTCCTGAAACCTGACCCAGGTCCTGAAACCAGACCCTGGTCCTGAAACCTGACCCAGGTCCTGAAACCAGACCCTGGTCCTGAAACCTGACCCAGGTCCTGAAACCTGACCCTGGTCCTGAAACCAGACCCTGGTCCTGAAACCAGACCCTGGTCCTGAAACCTGACCCTGGTCCTGAAACCTGACCCTAGTCCTGAAACCTGACCCTGGTCCTGAAACCAGACCCTGGTCCTGAAACCTGACCCTGGTCCTGAAACCCTGGTCCTGAAACCAGACCCAGGTCCTGAAACCAGACCCTGGTCCTGAAACCAGACCCTGGTCCTGAAACCCTGGTCCTGAAACCAGACCCTGGTCCTGAAACCAGACCCAGGTCCTGAAACCCTGGTCCTGAAACCAGACCCTGGTCCTGAAACCAGACCCTAGTCCTGAAACCTGACCCAGGTCCTGAAACCTGACCCAGGTCCTGAAACCAGACCCTGGTCCTGAAACCTGACCCTGGTCCTGAAACAAGACCCAGGTCCTGAAACCTGACCCAGGTCCTGAAACCAGACCCAGGTCCAGAAACCTGACCCTGGTCCTGAAACCTGACCCAGGTCCTGAAACCAGACCCTAGTCCTGAAACCAGACCCAGGTCCTGAAACCTGACCCTAGTCCTGAAACCAGACCCTAGTCCTGAAACCTGACCCTGGTCCTGAAACCAGACGCAGGTCCTGAAACCAGACCCAGGTCCTGAAACCTGACCCTAGTCCTGAAACCTGACCCTGGTCCTGAAACCAGACCCTGGTCCTGAAACAGGACCCTGGTCCTGAAACCTGACCCTGGTCCTGAAACCAGACTCAGGTCCTGAAACCAGACCCTGGTCCTTAAACCAGACCCAGGTCCTGAAACCAGACCCAGGTCCTGAAACCAGACCCATGTCCTGAAACCAGACCCAGGTCCTGAAACCTGACCCTAGTCCTGAAACCTGACCCAGGTCCTGAAACCAGACCCAGGTCCTGAAACCAGACCCATGTCCTGAAACCAGACCCAGGTCCTGAAACCTGACCCTAGTCCTGAAACCTGACCCTAGTCCTGAAACCTGGCCCTGGTCCTGAAACCAGACCCAGGTCCTGAAACCAGACCCAGGTCCTGAAACCTGACCCTGGTCCTGAAACAGGACCCTGGTCCTGAAACCTGACCCTGGTCCTGAAACAGGACCCTGGTCCTGAAACCAGACCCTGGACCTGAAACCTGACCCTGGTCCTGAAACCTGACCCTGGTCCTGAAACAGGACCCTGGTCCTGAAACCTGACCCTGGTCCTGAAACAGGACCCTGGTCCTGAAACCAGACCCTAGTCCTGAAACCAGACCCAGGTCCTGAAACCTGACCCTGGACCTGAAACCTGACCCTGGTCCTGAAACCAGACCCTGGTCCTGAAACCCTGGTCCTGAAACCTGACCCTGGTCCTGAAACAGGACCCTGGTCCTGAAACCTGACCCTGGTCCTGAAACAGGACCCTGGTCCTGAAACCCAGGTCCTGAAACCTGACCCTGGACCTGAAACCTGACCCTGGTCCTGAAACCTGACCCTGGTCCTGAAACAGGACCCTGGTCCTGAAACCAGACCCAGGTCCTGAAACCTGACCCTGGACCTGAAACCTGACCCTGGTCCTGAAACCTGACCCTGGTCCTGAAACCACACCCAGGTCCTGAAACCTGACCCTAGTCCTGAAACCAGACCCAGGTCCTGAAACCTGACCCTGGTCCTGAAACCAGACCCAGGTCCTGAAACCTGACCCTAGTCCTGAAACCAGACCCAGGTCCTGAAACCTGACCCTGGTCCTGAAACCAGACCCTGGTCCTGAAACCAGACCCAGGTCCTGAAACCTGACCCTAGTCCTGAAACCAGACCCAGGTCCTGAAACCTGACCCTGGTCCTGAAACCAGACCCAGGTCCTGAAACCAGACCCTGGTCCTGAAACCCTGGTCCTGAAACCAGACCCTGGTCCTGAAACCCTGGTCCTGAAACCAGACCCAGGTCCTGAAACCAGACCCTGGTCCTGAAACCTGACCCAGGTCCTGAAACCAGACCCTGGTCCTGAAACCAGACCCAGGTCCTGAAACCCTGGTCCTGAAACCAGACCCTGGTCCTGAAACCAGACCCAGGTCCTGAAACCTGACCCTGGTCCTGAAACCAGACCCAGGTCCTGAAACCCTGGTCCTGAAACCAGACCCAGGTCCTGAAACCAGACCCTGGTCCTGAAACCAGACCCTGGTCCTGAAACCAGACCCAGGTCCTGAAACCTGACCCTGGTCCTGAAACCAGACCCAGGTCCTGAAACCTGACCCTGGTCCTGAAACCAGACCCAGGTCCTGAAACCAGACCCAGGTCCTGAAACCTGACCCTGGTCCTGAAACCTGACCCTGGTCCTGAAACCAGACCCAGGTCCTGAAACCTGACCCAGGTCCTGAAACCTGACCCTGGTCCTGAAACAGGACCCTGGTCCTGAAACCAGACCCTGGTCCTGAAACCAGACCCTGGTCCTGAAACCAGACCCAGGTCCTGAAACCAGACCCTGGTCCTGAAATAGGACCCTGGTCCTGAAACCAGACCCTGGTCCTGAAACCAGACCCAGGTCTGGAAACCTGACCCTGGTCCTGAAACAGGACCCTGGTCCTGAAACCAGACCCTAGACCTGAAACCTGACCCTGGTCCTGAAACCTGACCCTGGTCCTGAAACAGGAACCTGGTCCTGAAACCAGACCCTGGTCCTGAAACCAGACCCTGGTCCTGAAACCCTGGTCCTGAAACCAGACCCAGGTCCTGAAACCAGACCCTGGTCCTGAAACCAGACCCAGGTCCTGAAACCAGACCCTGGTCCTGAAACCAGACCCAGGTCCTGAAACCAGACCCAGGTCCTGAAACCAGACCCAGGTCCTGAAACCCTGGTCCTGAAACCAGACCCTGGTCCTGAAACCAGACCCTGGTCCTGAAACCAGACCCAGGTCCTGAAACCTGACCCTGGTCCTGAAACCAGACCCAGGTCCTGAAACCCTGGTCCTGAAACCAGACCCAGGTCCTGAAACCAGAACCAGGTCCTGAAACCAGACCCAGGTCCTGAAACCAGACCCTGGTCCTGAAACCTGACCCTGGTCCTGAAACCTGACCCTGGTCCTGAAACCAGACCCAGGTCCTGAAACCTGGCCCTGGTCCTGAAACCAGACCCAGGTCCTGAAACCCTGGTCCTGTAACCAGACCCAGGTCCTGAAACCAGACCCTGGTCCTGAAACCAGACCCAGGTCCTGAAACCTGACCCTGGTCCTGAAACCAGACCCAGGTCCTGAAACCCTGGTCCTGTAACCAGACCCAGGTCCTGAAACCAGACCCTGGTCCTGAAACCAGACCCAGGTCCTGAAACCAGACCCTGGTCCTGAAACCAGACCCTGGTCCTGAAACCAGACCCTGGTCCTTAAACCAGACCCAGGTCCTGAAACCAGAACCAGGTCCTGAAACCAGATCCAGGTCCTGAAACCAGACCCTGGTCCTGAAACCAGACCCAGGTCCTGAAACCTGACCCTGGTCCTGAAACCAGACCAAGGTCCTGAAACCAGACCCTGGTCCTGAAACCAGAACCAGGTCCTGAAACCAGACCCAGGTCCTGACACCAGACCCTAGTCCTGAAACCAGACCCTGGTCCTGATACCTGACCCTGGTCCTGAAACCAGACCCAGGTCCTGAAACCTGACCCTGGTCCTGAAACCTGACCCAGGTCCTGAAACCTGACCCTGGTCCTGAAACAGGACCCTGGTCCTGAAACCAGACCCTGGTCCTGAAACCTGACCCAGGTCCTGAAACCAGACCCTGGTCCTGAAACAGGACCCTGGTCCTGAAACCAGACCCTGGTCCTGAAACCAGACCCAGGTCCTGAAACCAGACCCTGGTCCTTAAACCAGACCCAGGTCCTGAAACCAGACCCAGGTCCTGAAACCAGACCCAGGTCCTGAAACCAGACCCTGGTCCTGAAACCAGACCCAGGTCCTGAAACCTGACCCTGGTCCTGAAACCAGACCAAGGTCCTGAAACCATACCCTGGTCCTGAAACCAGACCCAGGTCCTGAAACCTGACCCTAGTCCTGAAACCAGACCCTGGTCCTGAAACCAGACCCTGGTCCTGAAACCAGACCCAGGTCCTGACACCTGACCCTAGTCCTGAAACCAGACCAAGGTCCTGAAACCAGACCCTGGTCCTGAAACCAGACCCAGGTCCTGAAACCTGACCCTAGTCCTGAAACCAGACCCTGGTCCTGAAACCAGACCCTGGTCCTGAAACCAGACCCAGGTCCTGAAACCTGACCCAGGTCCTGAAACCAGACCCTGGTCCTGAAACCTGACCCAGGTCCTGAAACCTGACCCTGGTCCTGAAACCTGACCCAGGTCCTGAAACCAGACCCAGGTCCTGAAACCTGACCCTGGTCCTGAAACCAGACTCTGGTCCTGAAACCAGACCCAGGTCCTGAAACCTGACCCAGGTCCTGAAACCTGACCCTGGTCCTGAAACAGGACCCTGGTCCTGAAACCAGACCCTGGTCCTGAAACCAGACCCTGGTCCTGAAACCAGACCCAGGTCCTGAAACCAGACCCTGGTCCTGAAACCTGACCCTGGTCCTGAAACCAGACCCTAGTCCTGAAACCAGACCCAGGTCCTGAAACCAGACCCTGGTCCTGAAACCAGACCCAGGTCCTGAAACCAGACCCTGGTCCTGAAACCAGACCCAGGTCCTGAAACCAGACCCAGGTCCTGAAACCTGACCCTGGTCCTGAAACCAGACCCTGGTCCTGAAACCAGACCCAGGACCTGAAACCTGACCCTAGTCCTGAAACCAGACCCAGGTCCTGAAACCTGACCCTGGTCCTGAAACCAGACCCAGGTCCTGAAACCAGACCCTGGTCCTGAAACCAGACCCTGGTCCTGAAACCAGACCCAGGTCCTGAAACCTGACCCTAGTCCTGAAACCAGACCCAGGTCCTGAAACCTGACCCTGGTCCTGAAACCTGACCCTGGTCCTGAAACCAGACCCTGGTCCTGAAACCAGACCCAGGTCCTGAAACCTGACCCTGGTCCTGAAACCAGACCAAGGTCCTGAAACCAGACCCTGGTCCTGAAACCAGACCCAGGTCCTGAAACCTGACCCTGGTCCTGAAACCAGACCCAGGTCCTGAAACCTGACCCTAGTCCTGAAACCAGACCCTGGTCCTGAAACCAGACCCTGGTCCTGAAACCAGACCCAGGTCCTGAAACCTGACCCTGGTCCTGAAACCAGACCCTGGTCCTGAAACCAGAACCTAGTCCTGAAACCTGACCCAGGTCCTGAAACCAGACCCTGGTCCTGAAACCTGACCCAGGTCCTGAAACCTGACCCTGGTCCTGAAACCAGACCCAGGTCCTGAAACCAGACCCTGGTCCTGAAACCTGACCCTAGTCCTGAAACCAGACCCTGGTCCTGAAACCAGACCCTGGTCCTGAAACCTGACCCTGGTCCTGAAACCTGACCCAGGTCCTGAAACCAGACGCAGGTCCTGAGACCAGACCCAGGTCCTGAAACCTGACCCTAGTCCTGAAACCAGACCCTGGTCCTGAAACCAGACCCTGGTCCTGAAACCTGACCCTGGTCCTGAAACCAGACCCTAGTCCTGAAACCAGACCCTGGTCCTGAAACCAGACCCTGGTCCTGAAACCAGACCCAGGTCCTGAAACCAGACCCTGGTCCTGAAACCAGACCCAGGTCCTGAAACCAGACCCAGGTCCTGAAACCTGACCCTGGTCCTGAAACCAGACCCTGGTCCTGAAACCAGACCCAGGTCCTGAAACCTGAGACTAGTCCTGAAACCAGACCCAGGTCCTGAAACCTGACCCTGGTCCTGAAACCAGACCCAGGTCCTGAAACCAGACCCTGGTCCTGAAACCCTGGTCCTGAAACCCTGGTCCTGAAACCAGACCCAGGTCCTGAAACCAGACCCTGGTCCTGAAACCAGACCCTGGTCCTGAAACCAGACCCAGGTCCTGAAACCTGACCCAGGTCCTGAAACCAGACCCAGGTCCTGAAACCCTGGTCCTGAAACCAGACCCAGGTCCTGAAACCAGACCCTGGTCCTGAAACCAGACCCTGGTCCTGAAACCCTGGTCCTGAAACCAGACCCAGGTCCTGAAACCAGACCCAGGTCCTGAAACCAGACCCAGGTCCTGAAACCAGACCCTGGTCCTGAAACCAGACCCTGGTCCTGAAACCAGACCCAGGTCCTGAAACCAGACCCAGGTCCTGAAACCAGACCCTGGTCCTGAAACCAGACCCAGGTCCTGAAACCAGACCCTGGTCCTGAAACAGACCCAGGTCCTGACACCTGACCCTAGTCCTGAAACCAGACCCTGGTCCTGAAACCAGAACCTAGTCCTGAAACCAGACCCAGGTCCTGAAACCAGACCCAGGTCCTGAAACCTGACCCTGGTCCTGAAACCAGACCCTGGTCCTGAAACAGGACCCTGGTCCTGAAACCTGACCCTGGTCCTGAAACCAGACCCAGGTCCTGAAACCAGACCCTGGTCCTTAAACCAGACCCAGGTCCTGAAACCAGACCCAGGTCGTGAAACCAGACCCAGGTCCTGAAACCAGACCCAGGTCCTGAAACCTGACCCTAGTCCTGAAACCTGACCCTGGTCCTGAAACCAGACCCAGGTCCTGAAACCTGACCCTGGTCCTGAAACCAGACCCAGGTCCTGAAACCAGACCCTGGTCCTGAAACCAGACCCAGGTCCTGAAACCAGACCCTGGTCCTGAAACCAGACCCTGGTCCTGAAACCAGACCCTAGTCCTGAAACCAGACCCTGGTCCTGAAACCAGAACCTAGTCCTGAAACCTGACCCAGGTCCTGAAACCAGACCCTGGTCCTGAAACCTGACCCAGGTCCTGAAACCAGACCCTGGTCCTGAAACCTGACCCAGGTCCTGAAACCAGAACCTAGTCCTGAAACCTCACCCTGGTCCTGAAACAGGACCCTGGTCCTGAAACCTGACCCTGGTCCTGAAACCAGACCCAGGTCCTGAAACCAGACCCTGGTCCTTAAACCAGACCCAGGTCCTGAAACCAGACCCAGGTCCTGAAACCAGACCCAGGTCCTGAAACCAGACCCTGGTCCTGAAACCAGACCCTAGTCCTGAAACCTGACCCTGGTCCTGAAACCAGACCCAGGTCCTGAAACCTGACCCTGGTCCTGAAACCAGACCCAGGTCCTGAAACCAGACCCTGGTCCTGAAACCCTGGTCCTGAAACCAGACCCTGGTCCTGAAACCCTGGTCCTGAAACCTGACCCTAGTCCTGAAACCAGACCCAGGTCCTGAAACCAGACCCTGGTCCTGAAACCTGACCCAGGTCCTGAAACCTGACCCTGGTCCTGAAACCTGACCCTGGTCCTGAAACCAGACCCAGGTCCTGAAACCTGACCCTGGTCCTGAAACCTGACCCTGGTCCTGAAACCTGACCCTAGTCCTGAAACCAGACCCTGGTCCTGAAACCAGACCCTAGTCCTGAAACCAGACCCAGGTCCTGAAACCTGACCCTGGTCCTGAAACCAGACCCAGGTCCTGAAACCAGACCCTGGTCCTGAAACCTGACCCTGGTCCTGAAACCAGACCCTGGTCCTGAAACCTGACCCTGGTCCTGAAACCAGACCCAGGTCCTGAAACCAGACGCTAGTCCTGAAACCTGACCCAGGTCCTGAAACCTGACCCAGGTCCTGAAACCAGACCCAGGTCCTGAAACCAGACCCTGGTCCTGAAACCTGACCCTGGTCCTGAAACCAGACCCTGGTCCTGAAACCAGACCCAGGTCCTGAAACCTGACCCTGGTCCTGAAACCTGACCCAGGTCCTGAAACCAGACCCTAGTCCTGAAACCTGACCCAGGTCCTGAAACCTGACCCTGGTCCTGAAACCAGACCCAGGTCCTGAAACCTGACCCAGGTCCTGAAACCAGACCCTGGTCCTGAAACCTGACCCTGGTCCTGAAACCTGACCCAGGTCCTGAAACCTGACCCTGGTCCTGAAACCAGACCCTTGTCCTGAAACCTGACCCAGGTCCTGAAACCAGACCCAGGTCCTGAAACCAGACCCAGGTCCTGAAACCTGACCCTGGTCCTGAAACCAGACCCAGGTCCTGAAACCAGACCCTAGTCCTGAAACCAGACCCAGGTCCTGAAACCAGACCCAGGTCCTGAAACCAGACCCAGGTCCTGAAACCAGACCCTAGTCCTGAAACATGACCCAGGTCCTGAAACCTGACCCTAGTCCTGAAACCAGACCCTGGTTCTGAAACCAGACCCTGGTCCTGAAACCAGACCCAGGTCCTGAAACCAGACCCTAGTCCTGAAACCTGACCCAGGTCCTGAAACCTGACCCTGGTCCTGAAACCTGACCCTGGTCCTGAAACCAGACCCAGGTCCTGAAACCAGACCCTAGTCCTGAAACCTGACCCAGGTCCTGAAACCAGACCCTGGTCCTGAAACCTGACCCTGGACCTGAAACCTGACCCTAGTCCTGAAACCAGACCCAGGTCCTGAAACCAGACCCTGGTCCTGAAACCAGACCCAGGTCCTGAAACCAGACCCTAGTCCTGAAACCTGACCCAGGTCCTGAAACCTGACCCTGGTCCTGAAACCAGATCCAGGTCCTGAAACCTGACCCAGGTCCTGAAACCAGACCCAGGTCCTGAAACCTGACCCTGGTACTGAAACCAGACCCAGGTCCTGAAACCTGACCCTGGTCCTGAAACCAGACCCAGGTCCTGAAACCAGACCCAGGTCCTGAAACCAGACCCAGGTCCTGAAACCTGACCCTAGTCCTGAAACCTGACCCAGGTCCTGAAACCAGACCCAGGTCCTGAAACCTGACCCTAGTCCTGAAACCTGACCCTAGTCCTGAAACCTGACCCTGGTCCTGAAACCTGACCCTGGTCCTGAAACCTGACCCAGGTCCTGAAACCTGACCCAGGTCCTGAAACCAGACCCTAGTCCTGAAACCAGACCCAGGTCCTGAAACCTGACCCAGGTCCTGAAACCTGACCCTGGTCCTGAAACCTGACCCCAGGTCCTGAAACCTGACCCAGGTCCTGAAACCTGACCCTGGTCCTGAAACCTGACCCTGGTCCTGAAACCTGACCCTGGTCCTGAAACCAGACCCAGGTCCTGAAACCTGACCCTGGTCCTGAAACCTGACCCTGGTCCTGAAACCTGACCCTAGTCCTGAAACCAGACCCAGGTCCTGAAACCTGACCCTAGTCCTGAAACCAGACCCAGGTCCTGAAACCTGACCCAGGTCCTGAAACCAGACCCAGGTCCTGAAACCAGACCCAGGTCCTGAAACCTGACCCTAGTCCTGAAACCAGACCCAGGTCCTGAAACCTGACCCTGGTCCTGAAACCAGACCCAGGTCCTGAAACCTGACCCTGGTCCTGAAACCAGACCCAGGTCCTGAAACCTGACCCTAGTCCTGAAACCAGACCCTGGTCCTGAAACCAGACCCAGGTCCTGAAACCAGACCCTAGTCCTGAAACCAGAACCTAGTCCTGAAACCAGACCCAGGTCCTGAAACCTGACCCTGGTCCTGAAACCTGACCCTGGTCCTGAAACCAGACCCAGGTCCTGAAACCAGACCCTGGTCCTGAAACCAGACCCAGGTCCTGAAACCAGACCCAGGTCCTGAAACCTGACCCTGGTCCTGAAACCAGACCCAGGTCCTGAAACCAGACCCTGGTCCTGAAACCAGACCCAGGTCCTGAAACCTGACCCTAGTCCTGAAACCAGACCCAGGTCCTGAAACCTGACCCTGGTCCTGAAACCTGACCCTAGTCCTGAAACCAGACCCAGGTCCTGAAACCAGACCCAGGTCCTGAAACCTGACCCAGGTCCTGAAACCTGACCCTGGTCCTGAAACCTGACCCTGGTCCTGAAACCAGACCCAGGTCCTGAAACCAGACCCTGGTCCTGAAACCAGACCCAGGTCCTGAAACCTGACCCTAGTCCTGAAACCAGACCCAGGTCCTGAAACCAGACCCAGGTCCTGAAACCAGACCCAGGTCCTGAAACCTGACCCTGGTCCTGAAACCAGACCCAGGTCCTGAAACCAGACCCAGGTCCTGAAACCAGACCCAGGTCCTGAAACCTGACCCTAGTCCTGAAACCAGACCCAGGTCCTGAAACCTGACCCTGGTCCTGAAACCTGACCCAGGTGCTGAAACCTGACCCAGGTCCTGAAACCAGACCCAGGTCCTGAAACCAGACCCAGGTCCTGAAACCAGACCCAGGTCCTGAAACCTGACCCTAGTCCTGAAACCAGACCCAGGTCCTGAAACCTGACCCTGGTCCTGAAACCAGACCCTGGTCCTGAAACCTGACCCTAGTCCTGAAACCAGACCCTGGTCCTGAAACCAGACCCAGGTCCTGAAACCAGACCCTAGTCCTGAAACCAGACCCAGGTCCTGAAACCTGACCCAGGTCCTGAAACCTGACCCTGGTCCTGAAACCAGACCCAGGTCCTGAAACCAGACCCTGGTCCTGAAACCCTGGTCCTGAAACCTGACCCTGGTCCTGAAACCTGACCCAGGTCCTGAAACCAGACCCTAGTCCTGAAACAGACCCAGGTCCTGAAACCTGACCCTGGTCCTGAAACCAGAACCTAGTCCTGAAACCTGACCCAGGTCCTGAAACCAGACCCTGGTCCTGAAACCTGACCCAGGTCCTGAAACCAGACCCTGGTCCTGAAACCTGACCCAGGTCCTGAAATCAGACCCTAGTCCTGAAACCTGACCCTGGTCCTGAAACCAGACGCAGGTCCTGAAACCAGACCCAGGTCCTGAAACCAGACCCTAGTCCTGAAACCTGACCCTGGTCCTGAAACCAGACCCTGGTCCTGAAACAGGACCCTGGTCCTGAAACCTGACCCTGGTCCTGAAACCAGACCCAGGTCCTGAAACCAGACCCTGGTCCTTAAACCAGACCCAGGTCCTGAAACCAGACCCAGGTCCTGAAACCAGACCCAGGTCCTGAAACCTGACCCTAGTCCTGAAACCTGACCCTGGTCCTGAAACCAGACCCAGGTCCTGAAACCTGACCCTGGTCCTGAAACCAGACCCAGGTCCTGAAACCAGACCCTGGTCCTGAAACCAGACCCAGGTCCTGAAACCAGACCCTGGTCCTGAAACCAGACCCTGGTCCTGAAACCAGACCCTAGTCCTGAAACCAGACCCTGGTCCTGAAACCAGAACCTAGTCCTGAAACCTGACCCAGGTCCTGAAACCAGACCCTGGTCCTGAAACCTGACCCAGGTCCTGAAACCAGACCCTGGTCCTGAAACCTGACCCAGGTCCTGAAACCAGAACCTAGTCCTGAAACCTGACCCTGGTCCTGAAACCAGACGCAGGTCCTGAAACCAGACCCAGGTCCTGAAACCTGACCCTAGTCCTGAAACCTGACCCTGGTCCTGAAACCAGACCCTGGTCCTGAAACAGGACCCTGGTCCTGAAACCTGACCCTGGTCCTGAAACCAGACCCAGGTCCTGAAACCAGACCCTGGTCCTTAAACCAGACCCAGGTCCTGAAACCAGACCCAGGTCCTGAAACCAGACCCAGGTCCTGAAACCAGACCCTAGTCCTGAAACCTGACCCTGGTCCTGAAACCAGACCCAGGTCCTGAAACCTGACCCTGGTCCTGAAACCAGACCCAGGTCCTGAAACCAGACCCTGGTCCTGAAACCCTGGTCCTGAAACCAGACCCTGGTCCTGAAACCCTGGTCCTGAAACCTGACCCTGGTCCTGAAACCTGACCCAGGTCCTGAAACCAGACCCTAGTCCTGAAACCAGACCCAGGTCCTGAAACCTGACCCAGGTCCTGAAACCTGACCCTGGTCCTGAAACCAGACCCAGGTCCTGAAACCAGACCCTGGTCCTGAAACCAGACCCAGGTCCTGAAACCTGACCCTAGTCCTGAAACCAGACCCAGGTCCTGAAACCAGACCCTGGTCCTGAAACCTGACCTTGGTCCTGAAACCAGACCCTGGTCCTGAAACCTGACCCAGGTCCTGAAACCTGACCCTGGTCCTGAAACCTGACCCTGGTCCTGAAACCAGACCCAGGTCCTGAAACCTGACCCTGGTCCTGAAACCTGACCCTGGTCCTGAAACCTGACCCTAGTCCTGAAACCAGACCCTGGTCCTGAAACCAGACCCTAGTCCTGAAACCAGACCCAGGTCCTGAAACCTGACCCTGGTCCTGAAACCAGACCCAGGTCCTGAAACCAGACCCTGGTCCTGAAACCTGACCCTGGTCCTGAAACCAGACCCTGGTCCTGAAACCTGACCCTGGTCCTGAAACCAGACCCAGGTCCTGAAACCAGACCCTAGTCCTGAAACCTGACCCAGGTCCTGAAACCAGACCCAGGTCCTGAAACCAGACCCTGGTCCTGAAACCTGACCCTGGTCCTGAAACCAGACCCTGGTCCTGAAACCAGACCCAGGTCCTGAAACCTGACCCTGGTCCTGAAACCTGACCCAGGTCCTGAAACCAGACCCTAGTCCTGAAACCTGACCCAGGTCCTGAAACCTGACCCTGGTCCTGAAACCAGACCCAGGTCCTGAAACCTGACCCAGGTCCTGAAACCTGACGCTAGTCCTGAAACCTTACCCTGGTCCTGAAACCTGACCCAGGTCCTGAAACCTGACCCTGGTCCTGAAACCAGACCCTTGTCCTGAAACCTGACCCAGGTCCTGAAACCAGACCCAGGTCCTGAAACCAGACCCAGGTCCTGAAACCTGACCCTGGTCCTGAAACCAGACCCAGGTCCTGAAACCAGACCCAGGTCCTGAAACCAGACCCAGGTCCTGAAACCAGACCCAGGTCCTGAAACATGACCCAGGTCCTGAAACCTGACCCTAGTCCTGAAACCAGACCCTGGTTCTGAAACCAGACCCTGGTCCTGAAACCAGACCCAGGTCCTGAAACCAGACCCTAGTCCTGAAACCTGACCCAGGTCCTGAAACCTGACCCTGGTCCTGAAACCAGACCCTGGTCCTGAAACCAGACCCAGGTCCTGAAACCTGACCCTGGTCCTGAAACCTGACCCAGGTCCTGAAACCAGACCCTAGTCCTGAAACCTGACCCAGGTCCTGAAACCTGACCCTGGTCCTGAAACCAGACCCAGGTCCTGAAACCTGACCCAGGTCCTGAAACCTGACCCTAGTCCTGAAACCTTACCCTGGTCCTGAAACCTGACCCAGGTCCTGAAACCTGACCCTGGTCCTGAAACCAGACCCTTGTCCTGAAACCTGACCCAGGTCCTGAAACCAGACCCAGGTCCTGAAACCAGACCCAGGTCCTGAAACCTGACCCTGGTCCTGAAACCAGACCCAGGTCCTGAAACCAGACCCTAGTCCTGAAACCAGACCCAGGTCCTGAAACCAGACCCAGGTCCTGAAACCTGACCCAGGTCCTGAAACATGACCCAGGTCCTGAAACCTGACCCTAGTCCTGAAACCAGACCCTGGTTCTGAAACCAGACCCTGGTCCTGAAACCAGACCCTAGTCCTGAAACCTGACCCAGGTCCTGAAACCTGACCCTGGTCCTGAAACCTGACCCTGGTCCTGAAACCAGACCCAGGTCCTGAAACCAGACCCTAGTCCTGAAACCTGACCCAGGTCCTGAAACCAGACCCTGGTCCTGAAACCTGACCCTGGTCCTGAAACCTGACCCTGGTCCTGAAACCTGACCCTAGTCCTGAAACCAGACCCAGGTCCTGAAACCAGACCCTGGTCCTGAAACCAGACCCAGGTCCTGAAACCAGACCCTAGTCCTGAAACCTGACCCAGGTCCTGAAACCTGACCCTGGTCCTGAAACCAGATCCAGGTCCTGAAACCTGACCCAGGTCCTGAAACCAGACCCAGGTCCTGAAACCTGACCCTGGTACTGAAACCAGACCCAGGTCCTGAAACCTGACCCTGGTCCTGAAACCAGACCCAGGTCCTGAAACCAGACCCAGGTCCTGAAACCAGACCCAGGTCCTGAAACCTGACCCTAGTCCTGAAACCTGACCCAGGTCCTGAAACCCTGGTCCTGAAACCTGACCCAGGTCCTGAAACCAGACCCTAGTCCTGAAACCTGACCCTGGTCCTGAAACCTGACCCTAGTCCTGAAACCTGACCCAGGTCCTGAAACCTGACCCAGGTCCTGAAACCAGACCCTAGTCCTGAAACCAGACCCAGGTCCTGAAACCTGACCCAGGTCCTGAAACCTGACCCTGGTCCTGAAACCTGACCCCAGGTCCTGAAACCTGACCCAGGTCCTGAAACCTGACCCTGGTCCTGAAACCTGACCCTGGTCCTGAAACCTGACCCTGGTCCTGAAACCTGACCCTATTCCTGAAACCAGACCCAGGTCCTGAAACCAGACCCAGGTCCTGAAACCAGACCCAGGTCCTGAAACCTGACCCAGGTCCTGAAACCAGACCCAGGTCCTGAAACCAGACCCTGGTCCTGAAACCAGACCCAGGTCCTGAAACCTGACCCTGGTCCTGAAACCAGACCCAGGTCCTGAAACCAGACACTAGTCCTGAAACCAGACCCTGGTCCTGAAACCAGACCCAGGTCCTGAAACCTGACCCAGGTCCTGAAACCAGACCCAGGTCCTGAAACCAGACCCAGGTCCTGAAACCTGACCCTAGTCCTGAAACCAGACCCAGGTCCTGAAACCTGACCCTGGTCCTGAAACCAGACCCAGGTCCTGAAACCTGACCCAGGTCCTGAAACCAGACCCAGGTCCTGAAACCAGACCCAGGTCCTGAAACCTGACCCTAGTCCTGAAACCAGACCCAGGTCCTGAAACCTGACCCTGGTCCTGAAACCAGACCCAGGTCCTGAAACCTGACCCTGGTCCTGAAACCAGACACAGGTCCTGAAACCTGACCCTAGTCCTGAAACCAGACCCTGGTCCTGAAACCAGACCCAGGTCCTGAAACCAGACCCTAGTCCTGAAACCAGACCCTAGTCCTGAAACCAGACCCAGGTCCTGAAACCTGACCCTGGTCCTGAAACCTGACCCTGGTCCTGAAACCAGACCCAGGTCCTGAAACCAGACCCTGGTCCTGAAACCAGACCCAGGTCCTGAAACCAGACCCAGGTCCTGAAACCTGACCCTGGTCCTGAAACCAGACCCAGGTCCTGAAACCAGACCCTGGTCCTGAAACCAGACCCAGGTCCTGAAACCTGACCCTAGTCCTGAAACCAGACCCAGGTCCTGAAACCTGACCCTGGTCCTGAAACCTGACCCTAGTCCTGAAACCAGACCCAGGTCCTGAAACCAGACCCAGGTCCTGAAACCTGACCCAGGTCCTGAAACCTGACCCTGGTCCTGAAACCTGACCCTGGTCCTGAAACCAGACCCAGGTCCTGAAACCAGACCCTGGTCCTGAAACCAGACCCAGGTCCTGAAACCTGACCCTAGTCCTGAAACCAGACCCAGGTCCTGAAACCAGACCCAGGTCCTGAAACCAGACCCAGGTCCTGAAACCAGACCCAGGTCCTGAAACCTGACCCTAGTCCTGAAACCAGACCCAGGTCCTGAAACCTGACCCTGGTCCTGAAACCTGACCCTAGTCCTGAAACCAGACCCAGGTCCTGAAACCTGACCCTGGTCCTGAAACCAGACCCTGGTCCTGAAACCTGACCCTAGTCCTGAAACCAGACCCTGGTCCTGAAACCAGACCCAGGTCCTGAAACCAGACCCTAGTCCTGAAACCAGACCCAGGTCCTGAAACCTGACCCAGGTCCTGAAACCTGACCCTGGTCCTGAAACCAGACCCAGGTCCTGAAACCAGACCCTGGTCCTGAAACCCTGGTCCTGAAACCTGACCCTGGTCCTGAAACCTGACCCAGGTCCTGAAACCAGACCCTAGTCCTGAAACCAGACCCAGGTCCTGAAACCTGACCCAGGTCCTGAAACCTGACCCTGGTCCTGAAACCTGACCCCAGGTCCTGAAACCTGACCCAGGTCCTGAAACCTGACCCTGGTCCTGAAACCTGACCCTGGTCCTGAAACCTGACCCTGGTCCTGAAACCAGACCCAGGTCCTGAAACCTGACCCTGGTCCTGAAACCTGACCCTGGTCCTGAAACCTGACCCTAGTCCTGAAACCAGACCCTGGTCCTGAAACCAGACCCAGGTCCTGAAACCTGACCCTAGTCCTGAAACCTGACCCAGGTCCTGAAACCAGACCCAGGTCCTGAAACCAGACCCTGGTCCTTAAACCAGACCCAGGTCCTGAAACCAGACCCAGGTCCTGAAACCAGACCCAGGTCCTGAAACCTGACCCTAGTCCTGAAACCAGACCCTGGTCCTGAAACCTGACCCTGGTCCTGAAACCAGACCCTAGTCCTGAAACCTGACCCTGGTCCTGAAACCAGACCCAGGTCCTGAAACCTGACCCTGGTCCTGAAACCAGACCCAGGTCCTGAAACCAGACCCTGGTCCTGAAACCCTGGTCCTGAAACCTGACCCTGGTCCTGAAACCTGACCCAGGTCCTGAAACCAGACCCTAGTCCTGAAACCAGACCCAGGTCCTGAAACCTGACCCAGGTCCTGAAACCTGACCCTGGTCCTGAAACCAGACCCAGGTCCTGAAACCAGACCCAGGTCCTGAAACCTGACCCTGGTCCTGAAACCTGACCCTGGTCCTGAAACCAGACCCAGGTCCTGAAACCAGACCCAGGTCCTGAAACCTGACCCTGGTCCTGAAACCAGACCCAGGTCCTGAAACCAGACCCAGGTCCTGAAACCTGACCCTGGTCCTGAAACCTGACCCTGGTCCTGAAACCTGACCCTAGTCCTGAAACCAGACCCTGGTCCTGAAACCAGACCCTAGTCCTGAAACCTGACCCAGGTCCTGAAACCTGACCCTGGTCCTGAAACCAGACCCAGGTCCTGAAACCTGACCCAGGTCCTGAAACCTGACCCAGGTCCTGAAACCAGACCCAGGTCCTGAAACCAGACCCTGGTCCTGAAACCTGACCCTGGTCCTGAAACCAGACCCTGGTCCTGAAACCAGACCCAGGTCCTGAAATCTGACCCTGGTCCTGAAACCTGACCCAGGTCCTGAAACCAGACCCTAGTCCTGAAACCTGACCCAGGTCCTGAAACCTGACCCTGGTCCTGAAACCAGACCCAGGTCCTGAAACCTGACCCAGGTCCTGAAACCTGACCCTAGTCCTGAAACCTGACCCTGGTCCTGAAACCTGACCCAGGTCCTGAAACCTGACCCAGGTCCTGAAACCAGACCCAGGTCCTGAAACCAGACCCAGGTCCTGAAACCAGACCCTAGTCCTGAAACCAGACCCAGGTCCTGAAACCAGACCCAGGTCCTGAAACCAGACCCTGGTCCTGAAACCAGACGCAGGTCCTGAAACCAGACCCTGGTCCTGAAACCAGACCCAGGTCCTGAAACCAGACCCTAGTCCTGAAACATGACCCAGGTCCTGAAACCTGACCCTAGTCCTGAAACCAGACCCTGGTTCTGAAACCAGACCCTGGTCCTGAAACCAGACCCAGGTCCTGAAACCAGACCCAGGTCCTGAAACCTGACCCTGGTTCTGAATCCAGACCCTGGTCCTGAAACCAGACCCAGGTCCTGAAACCAGACCCTGGTTCTGAATCCAGACCCTGGTCCTGAAACCAGACCCAGGTCCTGAAACAAGACCCTAATCCTGAAACCTGACCCAGGTCCTGAAACCTGACCCTGGTCCTGAAACCTGACCCTGGTCCTGAAACCTGACCCTAGTCCTGAAACCAGACCCAGGTCCTGAAACCAGACCCTGGTCCTGAAACCAGACCCAGGTCCTGAAACCAGACCCTAGTCCTGAAACCTGACCCAGGTCCTGAAACCTGACCCTGGTCCTGAAACCTGACCCTGGTCCTGAAACCAGACCCAGGTCCTGAAACCAGACCCAGGTCCTGAAACCAGACCCAGGTCCTGAAACCTGACCCTAGTCCTGAAACCTGACCCAGGTCCTGAAACCCTGGTCCTGAAACCAGACCCAGGTCCTGAAACCAGACCCTAGTCCTGAAACCTGACCCTGGTCCTGAAACCTGACCCTAGTCCTGAAACCTGACCCAGGTCCTGAAACCTGACCCAGGTCCTGAAACCAGACCCTAGTCCTGAAACCAGACCCAGGTCCTGAAACCTGACCCAGGTCCTGAAACCTGACCCTGGTCCTGAAACCTGACCCTAGTCCTGAAACCTGACCCTAGTCCTGAAACCTGACCCAGGTCCTGAAACCCTGGTCCTGAAACCAGACCCAGGTCCTGAAACCTGACCCTAGTCCTGAAACCTGACCCTAGTCCTGAAACCTGACCCAGGTCCTGAAACCCTGGTCCTGAAACCAGACCCAGGTCCTGAAACCAGACCCAGGTCCTGAAACCTGACCCTAGTCCTGAAACCTGACCCAGGTCCTGAAACCCTGGTCCTGAAACCAGACCCAGGTCCTGAAACCAGACCCTAGTCCTGAAACCTGACCCTGGTCCTGAAACCTGACCCTGGTCCTGAAACCAGACCCAGGTCCTGAAACCTGACCCTGGTCCTGAAACCAGACCCAGGTCCTGAAACCCTGGTCCTGAAACCAGACCCAGGTCCTGAAACCAGACCCTAGTCCTGAAACCTGACCCAGGTCCTGAAACCTGACCCTGGTCCTGAAACCTGACCCAGGTCCTGAAACCAGACCCAGGTCCTGAAACCAGACCCAGGTCCTGAAACCTGACCCAGGTCCTGAAACCTGACCCTGGTCCTGAAACCAGACCCAGGTCCTGAAACCTGACCCTGGTCCTGAAACCAGACCCAGGTCCTGAAACCAGACCCTAGTCCTGAAACCAGACCCAGGTCCTGAAACCTGACCCAGGTCCTGAAACCAGACCCAGGTCCTGAAACCAGACCCTGGTCCTGAAACCAGACCCAGGTCCTGAAACCTGACCCAGGTCCTGAAACCAGACCCAGGTCCTGAAACCAGACCCTGGTCCTGAAACCAGACCCAGGTCCTGAAACCAGACCCAGGTCCTGAAACCTGACCCTGGTCCTGAAACCAGACCCAGGTCCTGAAACCTGACCCAGGTCCTGAAACCAGACCCAGGTCCTGAAACCAGACCCTGGTCCTGAAACCAGACCCAGGTCCTGAAACCAGACCCAGGTCCTGAAACCTGACCCAGGTCCTGAAACCTGACCCTGGTCCTGAAACCTGACCCCAGGTCCTGAAACCTGACCCAGGTCCTGAAACCTGACCCTGGTCCTGAAACCTGACCCTGGTCCTGAAACCTGACCCTGGTCCTGAAACCTGACCCTATTCCTGAAACCAGACCCAGGTCCTGAAACCTGACCCAGGTCCTGAAACCAGACCCAGGTCCTGAAACCAGACCCAGGTCCTGAAACCTGACCCAGGTCCTGAAACCAGACCCAGGTCCTGAAACCAGACCCTGGTCCTGAAACCAGACCCAGGTCCTGAAACCTGACCCTGGTCCTGAAACCAGACCCAGGTCCTGAAACCAGACACTAGTCCTGAAACCAGACCCTGGTCCTGAAACCAGACCCAGGTCCTGAAACCTGACCCAGGTCCTGAAACCAGACCCAGGTCCTGAAACCAGACCCAGGTCCTGAAACCTGACCCTAGTCCTGAAACCAGACCCAGGTCCTGAAACCTGACCCTGGTCCTGAAACCAGACCCAGGTCCTGAAACCTGACCCAGGTCCTGAAACCAGACCCAGGTCCTGAAACCAGACCCAGGTCCTGAAACCTGACCCTAGTCCTGAAACCAGACCCAGGTCCTGAAACCTGACCCTGGTCCTGAAACCACACCCAGGTCCTGAAACCTGACCCTGGTCCTGAAACCAGACACAGGTCCTGAAACCTGACCCTAGTCCTGAAACCAGACCCTGGTCCTGAAACCAGACCCAGGTCCTGAAACCAGACCCTAGTCCTGAAACCAGACCCTAGTCCTGAAACCAGACCCAGGTCCTGAAACCTGACCCTGGTCCTGAAACCTGACCCTGGTCCTGAAACCAGACCCAGGTCCTGAAACCAGACCCTGGTCCTGAAACCAGACCCAGGTCCTGAAACCAGACCCAGGTCCTGAAACCTGACCCTGGTCCTGAAACCAGACCCAGGTCCTGAAACCAGACCCTGGTCCTGAAACCTGACCCAGGTCCTGAAACCTGACCCTAGTCCTGAAACCAGACCCAGGTCCTGAAACCTGACCCTGGTCCTGAAACCTGACCCTAGTCCTGAAACCAGACCCAGGTCCTGAAACCAGACCCAGGTCCTGAAACCTGACCCAGGTCCTGAAACCTGACCCTGGTCCTGAAACCTGACCCTGGTCCTGAAACCAGACCCAGGTCCTGAAACCAGACCCTGGTCCTGAAACCAGACCCAGGTCCTGAAACCTGACCCTAGTCCTGAAACCAGACCCAGGTCCTGAAACCAGACCCAGGTCCTGAAACCAGACCCAGGTCCTGAAACCAGACCCAGGTCCTGAAACCTGACCCTGGTCCTGAAACCAGACCCAGGTCCTGAAACCAGACCCAGGTCCTGAAACCAGACCCAGGTCCTGAAACCTGACCCTAGTCCTGAAACCAGACCCAGGTCCTGAAACCTGACCCTGGTCCTGAAACCTGACCCTAGTCCTGAAACCAGACCCAGGTCCTGAAACCTGACCCTGGTCCTGAAACCAGACCCTGGTCCTGAAACCTGACCCTAGTCCTGAAACCAGACCCTGGTCCTGAAACCAGACCCAGGTCCTGAAACCAGACCCTAGTCCTGAAACCAGACCCAGGTCCTGAAACCTGACCCAGGTCCTGAAACCTGACCCTGGTCCTGAAACCAGACCCAGGTCCTGAAACCAGACCCTGGTCCTGAAACCCTGGTCCTGAAACCTGACCCTGGTCCTGAAACCTGACCCAGGTCCTGAAACCAGACCCTAGTCCTGAAACCAGACCCAGGTCCTGAAACCTGACCCAGGTCCTGAAACCTGACCCTGGTCCTGAAACCTGACCCCAGGTCCTGAAACCTGACCCAGGTCCTGAAACCTGACCCTGGTCCTGAAACCTGACCCTGGTCCTGAAACCTGACCCTGGTCCTGAAACCAGACCCAGGTCCTGAAACCTGACCCTGGTCCTGAAACCTGACCCTGGTCCTGAAACCTGACCCTAGTCCTGAAACCAGACCCTGGTCCTGAAACCAGACCCAGGTCCTGAAACCTGACCCTAGTCCTGAAACCTGACCCAGGTCCTGAAACCAGACCCAGGTCCTGAAACCAGACCCTGGTCCTTAAACCAGACCCAGGTCCTGAAACCAGACCCAGGTCCTGAAACCAGACCCAGGTCCTGAAACCTGACCCTAGTCCTGAAACCAGACCCTGGTCCTGAAACCTGACCCTGGTCCTGAAACCAGACCCTAGTCCTGAAACCTGACCCTGGTCCTGAAACCAGACACAGGTCCTGAAACCTGACCCTGGTCCTGAAACCAGACCCAGGTCCTGAAACCAGACCCTGGTCCTGAAACCCTGGTCCTGAAACCTGACCCTGGTCCTGAAACCTGACCCAGGTCCGGAAACCAGACCCTAGTCCTGAAACCAGACCCAGGTCCTGAAACCTGACCCAGGTCCTGAAACCTGACCCTGGTCCTGAAACCTGACCCCAGGTCCTGAAACCTGACCCAGGTCCTGAAACCTGACCCTGGTCCTGAAACCTGACCCTGGTCCTGAAACCAGACCCAGGTCCTGAAACCAGACCCAGGTCCTGAAACCTGACCCTGGTCCTGAAACCTGACCCTGGTCCTGAAACCAGACCCAGGTCCTGAAACCAGACCCAGGTCCTGAAACCTGACCCTGGTCCTGAAACCAGACCCAGGTCCTGAAACCAGACCCAGGTCCTGAAACCTGACCCTGGTCCTGAAACCTGACCCTGGTCCTGAAACCTGACCCTAGTCCTGAAACCAGACCCTGGTCCTGAAACCAGACCCTAGTCCTGAAACCAGACCCAGGTCCTGAAACCTGACCCTGGTCCTGAAACCAGACCCAGGTCCTGAAACCTGACCCAGGTCCTGAAACCTGACCCAGGTCCTGAAACCAGACCCAGGTCCTGAAACCAGACCCTGGTCCTGAAACCTGACCCTGGTCCTGAAACCAGACCCTGGTCCTGAAACCAGACCCAGGTCCTGAAATCTGACCCTGGTCCTGAAACCTGACCCAGGTCCTGAAACCAGACCCTAGTCCTGAAACCTGACCCAGGTCCTGAAACCTGACCCTGGTCCTGAAACCAGACCCAGGTCCTGAAACCTGACCTAGGTCCTGAAACCTGACCCTAGTCCTGAAACCTGACCCTGGTCCTGAAACCTGACCCAGGTCCTGAAACCTGACCCAGGTCCTGAAACCAGACCCAGGTCCTGAAACCAGACCCTGGTCCTGAAACCAGACCCAGGTCCTGAAACCAGACCCTAGTCCTGAAACCAGACCCAGGTCCTGAAACCAGACCCAGGTCCTGAAACCAGACCCTGGTCCTGAAACCAGACCCTGGTCCTGAAACCAGACGCAGGTCCTGAAACCAGACCCTAGTCCTGAAACCAGACCCAGGTCCTGAAACCAGACCCTAGTCCTGAAACATGACCCAGGTCCTGAAACCTGACCCTAGTCCTGAAACCAGACCCTGGTTCTGAAACCAGACCCTGGTCCTGAAACCAGACCCAGGTCCTGAAACCTGACCCAGGTCCTGAAACCTGACCCTGGTTCTGAATCCAGACCCTGGTCCTGAAACCAGACCCAGGTCCTGAAACCAGACCCTGGTTCTGAATCCAGACCCTGGTCCTGAAACCAGACCCAGGTCCTAAAACAAGACCCTAATCCTGAAACCTGACCCAGGTCCTGAAACCTGACCCTGGTCCTGAAACCTGACCCTGGTCCTGAAACCTGACCCTAGTCCTGAAACCAGACCCAGGTCCTGAAACCAGACCCTGGTCCTGAAACCAGACCCAGGTCCTGAAACCAGACCCTAGTCCTGAAACCTGACCCAGGTCCTGAAACCTGACCCTGGTCCTGAAACCTGACCCTGGTCCTGAAACCAGACCCAGGTCCTGAAACCAGACCCTGGTCCTGAAACCAGACCCAGGTCCTGAAACCAGACCCAGGTCCTGAAACCAGACCCAGGTCCTGAAACCTGACCCTAGTCCTGAAACCTGACCCAGGTCCTGAAACCCTGGTCCTGAAACCAGACCCAGGTCCTGAAACCAGACCCTAGTCCTGAAACCTGACCCTGGTCCTGAAACCTGACCCTAGTCCTGAAACCTGACCCAGGTCCTGAAACCTGACCCAGGTCCTGAAACCAGACCCTAGTCCTGAAACCAGACCCAGGTCCTGAAACCTGACCCAAGTCCTGAAACCTGACCCTGGTCCTGAAACCTGACCCTAGTCCTGAAACCTGACCCTAGTCCTGAAACCTGACCCAGGTCCTGAAACCCTGGTCCTGAAACCAGACCCAGGTCCTGAAACCTGACCCTAGTCCTGAAACCTGACCCTAGTCCTGAAACCTGACCCAGGTCCTGAAACCCTGGTCCTGAAACCAGACCCAGGTCCTGAAACCAGACCCAGGTCCTGAAACCTGACCCTAGTCCTGAAACCTGACCCAGGTCCTGAAACCCTGGTCCTGAAACCAGACCCAGGTCCTGAAACCTGACCCTAGTCCTGAAACCTGACCCAGGTCCTGAAACCCTGGTCCTGAAACCAGACCCAGGTCCTGAAACCAGACCCTAGTCCTGAAACCTGACCCTGGTCCTGAAACCTGACCCTGGTCCTGAAACCAGACCCAGGTCCTGAAACCCTGGTCCTGAAACCAGACCCAGGTCCTGAAACCCTGGTCCTGAAACCAGACCCAGGTCCTGAAACCAGACCCTAGTCCTGAAACCTGACCCAGGTCCTGAAACCTGACCCTGGTCCTGAAACCTGACCCAGGTCCTGAAACCAGACCCAGGTCCTGAAACCAGACCCAGGTCCTGAAACCTGACCCAGGTCCTGAAACCTGACCCAGGTCCTGAAACCAGACCCAGGTCCTGAAACCAGACCCTGGTCCTGAAACCAGACCCAGGTCCTGAAACCAGACCCTAGTCCTGAAACCAGACCCAGGTCCTGAAACCTGACCCAGGTCCTGAAACCTGACCCTAGTCCTGAAACCAGACCCTGGTCCTGAAACATGACCCTGGTCCTGAAACCAGACCCTGGTCCTGAAACCAGACCCTAGTCCTGAAACCAGACCCAGGTCCTGAAACCTGACCCTGGTCCTGAAACCAGACCCTGGTCCTGAAACCAGACCCTAGTCCTGAAACCAGACCCAGGTCCTGAAACCTGACCCTGGTCCTGAAACCTGACCCAGGTCCTGAAACCTGACCCTGGTCCTGAAACCAGACCCAGGTCCTGAAACCTGACCCTGGTCCTGAAACCTGACCCTGGTCCTGAAACCTGACCCTAGTCCTGAAACCAGACCCAGGTCCTGAAACCTGACCCAGGTCCTGAAACCAGACCCAGGTCCTGAAACCAGACCCAGGTCCTGAAACCTGACCCAGGTCCTGAAACCTGACCCAGGTCCTGAAACCAGACCCAGGTCCTGAAACCAGACCCTAGTCCTGAAACCAGACCCAGGTCCTGAAACCAGACCCAGGTCCTGAAACCTGACCCAGGTCCTGAAACCTGACCCTGGTCCTGAAACCTGACCCTGGTCCTGAAACCAGACCCAGGTCCTGAAACCTGACCCTGGTCCTGAAACCAGACCCAGGTCCTGAAACCAGACCCTAGTCCTGAAACCAGACCCTGGTCCTGAAACCAGACCCAGGTCCTGAAACCTGACCCAGGTCCTGAAACCAGACCCAGGTCCTGAAACCAGACCCAGGTCCTGAAACCTGACCCTGGTCCTGAAACCAGACCCAGGTCCTGAAACCTGACCCTAGTCCTGAAACCAGACCCTAGTCCTGAAACCAGACCCTGGTCCTGAAACCAGACCCAGGTCCTGAAACCTGACCCAGGTCCTGAAACCAGACCCAGGTCCTGAAACCAGACCCAGGTCCTGAAACCTGACCCTGGTCCTGAAACCAGACCCAGGTCCTGAAACCAGACCCTAGTCCTGAAACCAGACCCTGGTCCTGAAACCCTGGTCCTGAAACCAGACCCAGGTCCTGAAACCAGACCCAGGTCCTGAAACCTGACCCTAGTCCTGAAACCTGACCCTGGTCCTGAAACCCTGGTCCTGAAACCTGACCCAGGTCCTGAAACCAGACCCAGGTCCTGAAACCAGACCCAGGTCCTGAAACCTGACCCAGGTCCTGAAACCTGACCCTGGTCCTGAAACCAGACCCAGGTCCTGAAACCTGACCCAGGTCCTGAAACCAGACCCAGGTCCTGAAACCAGACCCTGGTCCTGAAACCAGACCCAGGTCCTGAAACCAGACCCAGGTCCTGAAACCTGACCCAGGTCCTGAAACCAGACCCTGGTCCTGAAACCAGACCCAGGTCCTGAAACCTGACCCTGGTCCTGAAACCAGACCCAGGTCCTGAAACCAGACCCTGGTCCTGAAACCCTGGTCCTGAAACCTGACCCTGGTCCTGAAACCAGACCCAGGTCCTGAAACCAGACCCTGGTCCTGAAACCCTGGTCCTGAAACCTGACCCTGGTCCTGAAACCAGACCCAGGTCCTGAAACCTGACCCTGGTCCTGAAACCAGACCCTGGTCCTGAAACCAGACCCAGGTCCTGAAACCTGACCCTGGTCCTGAAACCAGACCCTGGTCCTGAAACCTGACCCTGGTCCTGAAACCAGACCATGGTCCTGAAACCAGACCCTGGTCCTGAAACCAGACCCTGGTCCTGAAACCTGACCCTGGTCCTGAAACCAGACCCAGGTCCTGAAACCAGACCCAGGTCCTGAAACCTGACCCTGGTCCTGAAACCAGACCCAGGTCCTGAAACCTGACCCTGGTCCTGAAACCAGACCCTGGTCCTGAAACCAGACCCAGGTCCTGAAACCTGACCCTGGTCCTGAAACCAGACCCAGGTCCTGAAACCTGACCCAGGTCCTGAAACCTGACCCTGGTCCTGAAACCAGACCCAGGTCCTGAAACCAGACCCTGGTCCTGAAACCAGACCCAGGTCCTGAAACCAGACCCAGGTCCTGAAACCAGACCCAGGTCCTGAAACCTGACCCAGGTCCTGAAACCTGACCCAGGTCCTGAAACCAGACCCAGGTCCTGAAACCAGACCCTAGTCCTGAAACCAGACCCAGGTCCTGAAACCAGACCCAGGTCCTGAAACCAGACCCAGGTCCTGAAACCAGACCCTAGTCCTGAAACCAGACCCAGGTCCTGAAACCAGACCCAGGTCCTGAAACCTGACCCAGGTCCTGAAACCTGACCCTGGTCCTGAAACCAGACCCAGGTCCTGAAACCAGACCCAGGTCCTGAAACCAGACCCTGGTCCTGAAACCTGACCCTGGTCCTGAAACCTGACCCTAGTCCTGAAACCAGACCCAGGTCCTGAAACCTGACCCTGGTCCTGAAACCTGACCCTAGTCCTGAAACCAGACCCAGGTCCTGAAACCTGACCCAGGTCCTGAAACCAGACCCAGGTCCTGAAACCAGACCCAGGTCCTGAAACCTGACCCAGGTCCTGAAACCTGACCCTGGTCCTGAAACCTGACCCTAGTCCTGAAACCAGACCCAGGTCCTGAAACCTGACCCAGGTCCTGAAACCAGACCCAGGTCCTGAAACCAGACCCAGGTCCTGAAACCTGACCCAGGTCCTGAAACCTGACCCAGGTCCTGAAACCAGACCCAGGTCCTGAAACCAGACCCTAGTCCTGAAACCAGACCCAGGTCCTGAAACCAGACCCAGGTCCTGAAACCTGACCCAGGTCCTGAAACCTGACCCTGGTCCTGAAACCTGACCCTGGTCCTGAAACCAGACCCAGGTCCTGAAACCTGACCCTGGTCCTGAAACCAGACCCAGGTCCTGAAACCAGACCCTAGTCCTGAAACCAGACCCTGGTCCTGAAACCAGACCCAGGTCCTGAAACCTGACCCAGGTCCTGAAACCAGACCCAGGTCCTGAAACCAGACCCAGGTCCTGAAACCTGACCCTGGTCCTGAAACCAGACCCAGGTCCTGAAACCTGACCCTAGTCCTGAAACCAGACCCTAGTCCTGAAACCAGACCCTGGTCCTGAAACCAGACCCAGGTCCTGAAACCAGACCCAGGTCCTGAAACCAGACCCAGGTCCTGAAACCTGACCCTGGTCCTGAAACCAGACCCAGGTCCTGAAACCTGACCCAGGTCCTGAAACCTGACCCTGGTCCTGAAACCAGACCCTGGTCCTGAAACCAGACCCAGGTCCTGAAACCTGACCCTAGTCCTGAAACCAGACCCAGGTCCTGAAACCTGACCCTGGTCCTGAAACCTGACCCTAGTCCTGAAACCAGACCCAGGTCCTGAAACCTGACCCTGGTCCTGAAACCAGACCCTGGTCCTGAAACCTGACCCTAGTCCTGAAACCAGACCCTGGTCCTGAAACCAGACCCAGGTCCTGAAACCAGACCCAGGTCCTGAAACCAGACCCAGGTCCTGAAACCTGACCCAGGTCCTGAAACCTGACCCTAGTCCTGAAACCAGACCCTGGTCCTGAAACCAGACCCAGGTCCTGAAACCAGACCCTAGTCCTGAAACCAGACCCAGGTCCTGAAACCTGACCCAGGTCCTGAAACCTGACCCTGGTCCTGAAACCAGACCCAGGTCCTGAAACCAGACCCAGGTCCTGAAACCTGACCCTGGTCCTGAAACCAGACCCAGGTCCTGAAACCTGACCCTAGTCCTGAAACCTGACCCTGGTCCTGAAACCCTGGTCCTGAAACCTGACCCAGGTCCTGAAACCAGACCCAGGTCCTGAAACCTGACCCTAGTCCTGAAACCTGACCCTGGTCCTGAAACCCTGGTCCTGAAACCAGACCCAGGTCCTGAAACCAGACCCAGGTCCTGAAACCTGACCCTAGTCCTGAAACCTGACCCTGGTCCTGAAACCCTGGTCCTGAAACCAGACCCAGGTCCTGAAACCAGACCCAGGTCCTGAAACCAGACCCAGGTCCTGAAACCTGACCCAGGTCCTGAAACCTGACCCTGGTCCTGAAACCAGACCCAGGTCCTGAAACCTGACCCAGGTCCTGAAACCTGACCCAGGTCCTGAAACCAGACCCTGGTCCTGAAACCAGACCCAGGTCCTGAAACCAGACCCAGGTCCTGAAACCTGACCCAGGTCCTGAAACCAGACCCTGGTCCTGAAACCAGACCCAGGTCCTGAAACCTGACCCTGGTCCTGAAACCAGACCCAGGTCCTGAAACCAGACCCTGGTCCTGAAACCCTGGTCCTGAAACCAGACCCTGGTCCTGAAACCAGACCCAGGTCCTGAAACCAGACCCAGGTCCTGAAACCAGACCCAGGTCCTGAAACCTGACCCTGGTCCTGAAACCAGACCCAGGTCCTGAAACCTGACCCTGGTCCTGAAACCAGACCCTGGTCCTGAAACCAGACCCAGGTCCTGAAACCTGACCCTGGTCCTGAAACCAGACCCAGGTCCTGAAACCTGACCCTGGTCCTGAAACCAGACCCTGGTCCTGAAACCAGACCCAGGTCCTGAAACCTGACCCTGGTCCTGAAACCAGACCCTGGTCCTGAAACCTGACCCTGGTCCTGAAACCAGACCATGGTCCTGAAACCAGACCCTGGTCCTGAAACCAGACCCTGGTCCTGAAACCTGACCCTGGTCCTGAAACCAGACCCAGGTCCTGAAACCAGACCCAGGTCCTGAAACCTGACCCTGGTCCTGAAACCAGACCCAGGTCCTGAAACCTGACCCTGGTCCTGAAACCAGACCCTGGTCCTGAAACCAGACCCAGGTCCTGAAACCTGACCCAGGTCCTGAAACCAGACCCAGGTCCTGAAACCAGACCCTGGTCCTGAAACCTGACCCAGGTCCTGAAACCAGACCCAGGTCCTGAAACCAGACCCTGGTCCTGAAACCAGACCCAGGTCCTGAAACCTGACCCTGGTCCTGAAACCAGACCCAGGTCCTGAAACCAGACCCTGGTCCTGAAACCAGACCCAGGTCCTGAAACCAGACCCAGGTCCTGAAACCTGACCCAGGTCCTGAAACCTGACCCTGGTCCTGAAACCAGACCCAGGTCCTGAAACCAGACCCAGGTCCTGAAACCTGACCCAGGTCCTGAAACCAGACCCAGGTCCTGAAACCTGACCCTGGTCCTGAAACCAGACCCAGGTCCTGAAACCTGACCCTAGTCCTGAAACCAGACCCTAGTCCTGAAACCAGACCCTGGTCCTGAAACCAGACCCAGGTCCTGAAACCAGACCCTAGTCCTGAAACCAGACCCAGGTCCTGAAACCTGACCCAGGTCCTGAAACCTGACCCTGGTCCTGAAACCAGACCCAGGTCCTGAAACCAGACCCAGGTCCTGAAACCTGACCCTAGTCCTGAAACCAGACCCAGGTCCTGAAACCTGACCCTGGTCCTGAAACCTGACCCTAGTCCTGAAACCAGACCCAGGTCCTGAAACCTGACCCTGGTCCTGAAACCAGACCCTGGTCCTGAAACCTGACCCTAGTCCTGAAACCAGACCCTGGTCCTGAAACCAGACCCAGGTCCTGAAACCAGACCCTAGTCCTGAAACCAGACCCAGGTCCTGAAACCTGACCCAGGTCCTGAAACCTGACCCTGGTCCTGAAACCAGACCCAGGTCCTGAAACCAGACCCAGGTCCTGAAACCTGACCCTGGTCCTGAAACCAGACCCAGGTCCTGAAACCTGACCCTAGTCCTGAAACCTGACCCTGGTCCTGAAACCCTGGTCCTGAAACCTGACCCAGGTCCTGAAACCAGACCCAGGTCCTGAAACCTGACCCTAGTCCTGAAACCTGACCCTGGTCCTGAAACCCTGGTCCTGAAACCAGACCCTGGTCCTGAAACCAGACCCAGGTCCTGAAACCTGACCCTAGTCCTGAAACCTGACCCTGGTCCTGAAACCCTGGTCCTGAAACCAGACCCAGGTCCTGAAACCAGACCCAGGTCCTGAAACCAGACCCAGGTCCTGAAACCTGACCCAGGTCCTGAAACCTGACCCTGGTCCTGAAACCAGACCCAGGTCCTGAAACCTGACCCAGGTCCTGAAACCTGACCCAGGTCCTGAAACCAGACCCTGGTCCTGAAACCAGACCCAGGTCCTGAAACCAGACCCAGGTCCTGAAACCTGACCCAGGTCCTGAAACCAGACCCTGGTCCTGAAACCAGACCCAGGTCCTGAAACCTGACCCTGGTCCTGAAACCAGACCCAGGTCCTGAAGCCAGACCCTGGTCCTGAAACCCTGGTCCTGAAACCAGACCCTGGTCCTGAAACCAGACCCAGGTCCTGAAACCAGACCCAGGTCCTGAAACCAGACCCAGGTCCTGAAACCTGACCCTGGTCCTGAAACCAGACCCAGGTCCTGAAACCTGACCCTGGTCCTGAAACCAGACCCTGGTCCTGAAACCAGACCCAGGTCCTGAAACCTGACCCTGGTCCTGAAACCAGACCCAGGTCCTGAAACCTGACCCTGGTCCTGAAACCAGACCCTGGTCCTGAAACCAGACCCAGGTCCTGAAACCTGACCCTGGTCCTGAAACCAGACCCTGGTCCTGAAACCTGACCCTGGTCCTGAAACCAGACCATGGTCCTGAAACCAGACCCTGGTCCTGAAACCAGACCCTGGTCCTGAAACCTGACCCTGGTCCTGAAACCAGACCCAGGTCCTGAAACCAGACCCAGGTCCTGAAACCTGACCCTGGTCCTGAAACCAGACCCAGGTCCTGAAACCTGACCCTGGTCCTGAAACCAGACCCTGGTCCTGAAACCAGACCCAGGTCCTGAAACCTGACCCAGGTCCTGAAACCAGACCCAGGTCCTGAAACCAGACCCTGGTCCTGAAACCTGACCCAGGTCCTGAAACCAGACCCAGGTCCTGAAACCAGACCCTGGTCCTGAAACCAGACTCAGGTCCTGAAACCTGACCCTGGTCCTGAAACCAGACCCTGGTCCTGAAACCTGACCCTGGTCCTGAAACCAGACCCTGGTCCTGAAACCAGACCCTGGTCCTGAAACCTGACCCTGGACCTGCTGAGTCCACCTTAATCATCTGGATATCTCCGGTAAAGGGGTCGGTATTGCTGAGGTAACCAGGTGCACTGCTCCACCAGAGCATTGGCTCGGTACGTCCCTCATCGTGTTTCCATGGCGACTGCTTCCCTCATCGTGTTTCCATGGCGACTGCTTCCTTCTCAGAAGGAAAGAGGAGAAACTTACGGTCGATGGTGACACCGGTCTCTGGCTTGTGGTCCTTGGTGGACACCTGCCAAATATCGAAGGCGTCCGTGGGCGAGTCGGGAAGCAGCCGAAACATCAGGATGATGGTGTAGGCATGAGGAAGGCCATCGGGGTGGATCTCGCTGTGAGGGGAATGAAAGGAGACGACGGGTTAGACCTGGACCGGACTCTGAGACGCTCCAATTTCCAGACATGACAGAGTCTAAAGGTGGACGATGCGTCCGGGTTTGGGAACATTGTCCCACTGGATTTTAGCTCCCACAACTGATGACCAAAACGTAGGAATAAAAAAAGAAGATTAGAAGCAAGACTGTGATGGTTTGAGTCTTTCTTTGATGCCATTTTACCAGAACTTGAGTGGTTTCTGCATCGTGGTGGTTCTGGAGGGTGTACCGCCTCCTGGGCGCCATGCCTTCCTGTCGGAGGTGATCCCAGTGGCGTTCCGCTTCACATCAGGTAAGACTCCGAGCTAAAGCAGCTTCCCTGTACGGAGACGCCGCTGCTGTCCGACCCGTCAGAGGCCGGCTTTGCGCTCCGTTGCTTGATGCTGAATGAAACAGCTTCAGGAAGAGTTGAGAGGTTGCTGTGGCGACCTCCAGCTCGACTTGACCCCACAAATCCACCGACTGGGTTTGTAAAAAGCCTGCAGCTGCTCAGGAGGCCCAGAGTTACTGAGCAGAACCGCCAGACGGTGAAACCTGACCCGCCGACGGCTGGAGCCGGAAGAAACTTCACACATCTGTTCAACCTGGAGCTCATTTTCTCAGTTTCAGTTCAGTCCTGATGGGAGTAAAATCTTTGAAGTAGGACCCAGACTGAGACAGCGCCATGTACGCCATGTGCTGGGTGGACTCCTCTGCAGAGCAGAGCCATGTTTGCGGCGCCAACGGGCTCAGATTGGCCGGCTGCTGCAGGAAGACGCTGGACAACATCACAGAGGTGCAGCAGAACGTTCAAACAAAGCAGATGTTTGAACTGCTTCTAACAGTTTGAGGAGTCTCCAGTGGAAACTTCATCTCCATCACATCTAACAAGCTGAGTTTGTTTCACTGCAAATAAAACCACATTTTCTGCCTTTTTAAACCTTTACTCACATCTTCAGACTGAACAAGAAGTTAGTGGAGCATTCGCTGTTTTTCTGTCCAGCTGGTTTTTCACCACATTTCAGCTATTTATGGAAAATTATACTGCAATGAAGTTTGGAACTTCGACGACAAGCTGCCATATGATGTTTAAACGTTTTAGTCATCACCACCTGTCATATTAACCCTGCCATGCTCTAACGGAACCGCCTGTCGTGGCGGTAATCCCAGGACTCGTTGGTGGACACCAGCAGTGAAGGATGCCGTCAAGCTGAAGAAGGAGTCCTATCGGGCCTTCTTGGCCTGTGGGACTCTGGAGGCAGCTGATGGATACCGACAGGCTAAGCGGCATGCGGCTTCAGCTGTCGCCAAGGCAAAAACTCGGGCATGGGAGGAGTTCGGCGAGGCCATGGAGAAAGACTTCCGGACGGCTTTGAGGAGATTCTGGTCCACCATCCGGCGGCTCAGGAGGGGGAAGCAGTGCTCCATCAATACTGTGTACAGTGGAGATGGGGAGCTGCTAACCTCAACTCGGGACGTTGTGGGTCGGTGGAAGGAATACTTCGAAGACCTCCTCAATCCTACCAACACGTCTTCTCATGAGGGAGCAGAGCTGGAGGACTCAGGGGTGGACTCTCCTATCTCTGGGGCTGAAGTCGCTGAGGTGGTTAAAAAGCTCCTTGGCAGCAAGGCCCCGGGGGTGGATGAGATCCGCCCGGAGTTCCTTAAGGCTCTGGATGCTGTGGGGCTGTCCTGGCTGACACGCCTCTGCAGCATCGCGTGGACATCGGGGGCAGTACCGCTGGACTGGCAGACTGGGGTGGTGGTCCCCCTTTTTAAGAAGGGGGACCGGAGGGTGTGTTCCCATTACAGGGGAATCACACTCCTCAGCCTCCCTGGTAAGGTCTATTCAGGGGTCCTGGAGAGGAGGGTCCGCCGGATAGTCGAATCCCGGATTGAGGAGGAGCAGTGTGGTTTTCGTCCTGGTCGCGGAACAGTGGACCAGCTCTATACCCTCTTTGGGGTCCTGGAGGGGGCATGGGAGTTTGCCCAACCAGTCTACATGTGCTTTGTGGACCTGGAGAAGGCATTCGACCGTGTCCCCCGGGGGCTCCTGTGGGGGGGTACTCCGGGAGTATGGGGTACCGGACCCCCTTGTACGAGCCGTCTGGTCCCTGTACGACAGGTGTCAGAGCTTGGTCCACATTGCCGGCAGTAAGTCGGATCCGTTTCCGGTGGGGGTTGGACTCCGCCAAGGCTGCCCTTTATCACCGATTCTGTTCATAACTTATATGGACAGAATTTCTAGGTGCAGCCGAGGTGTTGAGGGGATCCGACTTGGTGGCCTCAGGATTGGGTCCCTGCTTTTTGCAGATGACATGGTCCTGTTGGCTTCATCTGGTCGTGATCTCCAGCTCTCACTTGAGCAACCCCCCCAATTGCAGTATCTTGAGGAAATAAAATTTTGGTGTTTAATGACATGTAGCCAATGGGAAGAGAGAAAAATAAGACTGTTGCAAAGAGGAGTGAGAAAGATGAAATTAAAGTCAGGTTTGATCGTGCCGGACTCACGCCATGGGCTGGTTCAGGTAGGCGTTCTTGTGAAGTCTGTATGCCGTGTAGCTGTTGAAGGAGCCGGGCTCCATGGAGACACCTTGGATGTAGCTGTAGGTCTTCTCCGTCAGGTTGAAGGCCTCCATCATCCTGAAACCTGAAACAACCAAACGACCTTTAGACGAGACGTCGTGGCAACCAAAAGCAGGACATGTCCGTGTGAATGAAGGGTTTTACCGGGAGAGGTGAAGCCGTTGAGGAAGATCAGTGGACACGCTGTGGATGGAAAACAAGAGCCTGGTTATCAGAGAGAAACCTGCTTCACATCCACATGTCTGCTTCGCTGAGACAGAAGACAAAATTCAGACTAACAGGAAGTCGCAGTTTCGCAGATAAAGGTTATCAGGTTTTCTTTGATGGTGTCGAATGCGTCAAAGTCGTCCACGACGAAGACGTGTCTGTCGCTGGGTTTGCTGCCGATCTCCTGCAGCTCCACGAAGTCCACGCTGGCAACGCCGATGGCAAAAACGCTGTAACCTGGGGACGACAGACCCAATCAGAACCAGTCAGGACGAGTCAGACCCAATCACAGCCAATCTGAACCAGTCAGAACCAGTCAGAACCAGTCAGGACCAGTTAGAACCAGTCAGAACCAGTCAGGACCAGTCAGACCCAATCAGAACCAGTCAGAACCAGTCAGGACCAGTCAGACCCAATCAGAACCAGTCAGAACCAGTCAGGACGAGTCAGACCCAATCACAGCCAATCTGAACCAGTCAGAACCAGTCAGAACCAGTCAGGACCAGTCAGAACCAGTCAGGACCAGTCAGACCCAATCAGAACCAGTCAGAACCAGTCAGGACCAGTCAGACCCAATCAGAACCAGTCAGGACCAGTCAGACCCAATCAGAACCAGTCAGACCCAATCACAGCCAATCTGAACCAGTCAGAACCAGTCAGAACCAGTCAGGACCAGTTAGAACCAGTCAGAACCAGTCAGGACCAGTCAGACCCAATCAGAACCAGTCAGAACCAGTCAGGACCAGTCAGACCCAATCAGAACCAGTCAGGACCAGTCAGACCCAATCAGAACCAGTCAGAACCAGTCAGGACCAGTCAGACCCAATCAGAACCAGTCAGGACCAGTCAGACCCAATCAGAACCAGTCAGGACCAGTCAGACCCAATCAGAACCAGTCAGAACCAGTCAGGACCAGTCAGACCCAATCAGAACCAGTCAGACCCAATCACAGCCAATCTGAACCAGTCAGAACCAGTCAGAACCAGTCAGGACCAGTCAGCACCAGTCAGAACCAGTCAGAATCAGTCAGGACCAGTCAGAACCAGTCAGAACCAGTTAGAACCAGTCAGAACCAGTCAGGACCAGTCAGACCCAATCAGAACCAGTCAGAACCAGTCAGGACCAGTCAGACCCAATCAGAACCAGTCAGGACCAGTCAGACCCAATCAGAACCAGTCAGAAACAATCACAGCCAATCTGAACCAGTCAGAACCAGTCAGAACCAGTCAGGACCAGTTAGAACCAGTCAGAACCAGTCAGACCCAATCACAGCCAATCTGAACCAGTCAGAACCAGTCAGGACCAGTTAGAACCAGTCAGGACCAGTCAGGACCAGTCAGAACCAGTCAGAACCAGTCAGGACCAGTCAGACCCAATCAGAACCAGTCAGACCCAATCACAGCCAATCTTAACCAGTCAGAACCAGTCAGGACCAGTCAGGACCAGTTAGAACCAGTCAGGACCAGTCAGACCCAATCAGAACCAGTCAGACCCAATCACAGCCAATCTGAACCAGTCAGAACCAGTCAGAACCAGTCAGGACCAGTCAGATCCAATCAGAACCAGTCAGAACCAGTCAGGACCAGTCAGACCCAATCAGAACCAGTCAGGACCAGTCAGATCCAATCAGAACCAGTCAGAACCAGTCAGGACCAGTCAGGACCAGTTAGAACCAGTCAGGACCAGTCAGACCCAATCAGAACCAGTCAGACCCAATCACAGCCAATCTGAACCAGTCAGAACCAGTCAGAACCAGTCAGGACCAGTCAGATCCAATCAGAACCAGTCAGAACCAGTCAGGACCAGTTAGAACCAGTCAGAACCAGTAAGGACCAGTCAGATCCAATCAGAACCAGTCAGAACCAGTCAGGACCAGTCAGACCCAATCAGAACCAGTCAGGACCAGTCAGACCCAATCAGAACCAGTCAGACCCAATCACAGCCAATCTGAACCAGTCAGAACCAGTCAGGACCAGTCAGGACCAGTCAGAACCAGTCAGGACCAGTCAGGACCAGTCAGAACCAGTCAGGACGAGTCAGACCCAATCAGAACCAGTCAGACCCAATCACAGCCAATCTGAACCAGTCAGAACCAGTCAGGACCAGTCAGGACCAGTCAGAACCAGTCAGGACCAGTTAGAACCAGTCAGGACCAGTCAGGACCAGTCAGAACCAGTCAGGACAAGTCAGACCCAATCAGAACCAGTCAGACCCAATCACAGCCAATCTGAACCAGTCAGAACCAGTCAGGACCAGTCAGAACCAGTCAGGACCAGTCAGAACCAGTCAGAACCAGTCAGGACCAGTCAGAACCAGTCAGAACCAGTCAAGACCAGTCAGAACCAGTCAGGACCAGTCAGAACCAGTCAGAACCAGTCAGGACCAGTCAGGACCAGTCAAGACCAGTCAGGACCAGTCAGAACCAGTCAGGACCAGTCAAGACCAGTCAGAACCAGTCAGAACCAGTCAGGACCAGTCAGAACCAGTCAGAACCAGTCAAGACCAGTCAGGACCAGTCAGGACCAGTCAGAACCAGTCAGAACCAGTCAGGACCAGTCAGAATCAGTCAGGACCAGTCAGAACCAGTCAGAACCAGTCAGGACCAGTCAGGACCAGTCAAGACCAGTCAGGACCAGTCAGGACCAGTCAGAACCAGTCAGAACCAGTCAGGACCAGTCAGAATCAGTCAGGACCAGTCAGAACCAGTCAGAACCAGTCAGGACCAGTCAGGACCAGTCAGGACCAGTCAGAACCAGTCAGAACCAGTCAGGACCAGTCAGAATCAGTCAGGACCAGTCAGAACCAGTCAGAACCAGTCAGGACCAGTCAGGACCAGTCAGGACCAGTCAGGACCAGTCAGAACCAGTCAGGACCAGTCAGGACCAGTCAGAACCAGTCAGAACCAGTCAGAACCAGTCAGAACCAGTCAGGACCAGTCAGAACCAGTCAGGACCAGTCAGGACTAGTCAGAACCAGTCAGGACCAGTCAGGACCAGTCAAGACCAGTCAGAACCAGTCAGGACCAGTCAGAACCAGTCAGGACCAGTCAGGACTAGTCAGAACCAGTCAGGACCAGTCAGGACCAGTCAAGACCAGTCAGAACCAGTCAAGACCAGTCAGAACCAGTCAGGACCAGTCAGGACCAGTCAGGACCAGTCAGGACCAGTCAGAGCCTTAGATGTCTGACTCGACAAAGGAGCAGCAAGTCTGAGAGTCCATCGTGGTCCGTTGTCAGGTTCTGATGAGAGGTGGACCGGTACCTGCGTGTTGCAGCTTGGCAGCGTTCTTCTTCACCTCGTCCTGAGAGCGTCCGTCAGTGATCGCCACGACGACCTTGGGAATGCTCCTCCTCATCCCATTTTCCAGGGAGAAGGCCTTCTCGTAGGTGTGTTTCAGGGCGACTCCTGCTCAGGAGGGAAAAGGTTGAGGAAGCAGCTCACTCTATCCATTGCCGTGGAAACGGGCAGCGTGAGGTCACACCTGTTTTGGTATTTCCTCCTCTGTAGCGAATGTGGTGCACTGCTGCCATGGTAACGCCTTTGTCCAGGTACGTGTTGAGCTTGAATTCGGTCTTTGCTTCGTCGCTGAACTGCACCATGGACACCTGGGGGGACAGGACCACGTTAAACCAGCTCTGGTCCAGAGATTAACAGTCAGCTGGTGAAAAGGTCTAACCTGCATCCCAGAAGGACCGATGTCGAAGGCGCCGATCATGCTGGAGACAAAGTGCAGGACTTTGGTGAAGCTCTCCTCGCCGATGCTCCATGAGCCGTCGATGAGGAACACCACGTCTGCTTTGGCACCTTTACAAACTGAGGCGAGACAACAAGCGGGTCAGACCTCGTCACGCTGCTGCTGTTTACTAGCTGGACGGCATGAAGACCGGAATGGCGTGATGGGGCTGCACTACCGGATTTCAGGAACATTTGGACACCAGAAGGCTTTTTAACGACGCTGTCTTCTCCCTACAAGGCATTTGTTCATTAGACAGATTCCTCAGAACGGTTTCTAACACCCAGCTGTTGGTTAGCGGGCGTGCTGCGGCTCACGCGCCCAGCGGGCGTGCTGCGGCTCACGCGCCCAGCGGGCGTGCGGCGGCTCACGCGCCCAGCGGGCGTGCGGCGGCTCACGCGCCCAGCGGGCGTGTTGCGGGGTTAACATCAGCTGGGACTCATGCTGAGCTGAAGCAGGAAAAGCCAACAGCTGGTCTCTCGCTGCTATACCCGATCAGGACACGGACAGAACCGATCACCTGAACCCGTTCCACCGGAAACGAGCCGAAGCTGACAAGCCAAGATGCTGTCATGGATGAAAGCTTTTTTTGGAAACCTGGACCACATTAGACCAGGTCCTTACTGAAAACTACACAACTTGCACTCTTAAAACCTGGACTGAAAAAAGCCAAATTTCTGATTCCTGAAAACTTTACTCTGTTTGAGAAAATGGAAACTGTTTCTGATCCGAATCCTGGTCCGTTTGCTGGGAAAGTTGCTTCGTTTGGGGGATGGTGTGAACATCAAAAGAATTCTGATCGATTGGTTCATTTCAGGCAGAACACAAACAGGAGGTAGACTTCAAGACAAGGCATCGTGAGTAAACACACCGCAGCATACACACATGTGGCAACATCAGTCACGGTCAGAAACCTGATCTGGACCAGATCCACCCAGACCACCAGGACCTGATGCACCCAGACCACCAAGACCAGATCCACCCAGACCACCAGGACCTGATCCATCCAGACCAGATAACGGGACTCATCATTTTCTAAAATGCTGAACTGAAGCTGGGTGTGCAGTTTCCCTCATCACCATCTTAGAAGAGTTGTCGATCCCAGAAAATGTAAAAATGGGCAAAGACGTGGAGCTGAGAGGGGGTCTGTGAGCGTGGGGGTGGATGATTGACATCAATCACACTCCAACCTACCTGCAGCTAAGAGCTAACCGAGCTAACAGGAGCTAAACGAGCTAACAGGAGCTAACAGGAGCTAACCGAGCTAACAGGAGCTAAACGAGCTAACAGGAGCTAACCGAGCTAACAGGAGCTAACAGGAGCTAACAGGAGCTAACCGAGCTAACAGGAGCTAACCGAGCTAACAGGAGCTAACAGGAGCTAACCGAGCTAACAGGAGCTAACAGGAGCTAACCGAGCTAACAGGAGCTAAACGAGCTAACAGGAGCTAACCGAGCTAACAGGAGCTAACAGGAGCTAACAGGAGCTAACCGAGCTAACAGGAGCTAACCGAGCTAACAGGAGCTAACAGGAGCTAACCGAGCTAACAGGAGCTAACAGGAGCTAACCGAGCTAACAGGAGCTAACAAGAGCTAACCGAGCTAACAGGAGCTAACAGGAGCTAACCGAGCTAACAGGAGCTAACCGAGCTAACAGGAGCTAACCGAGCTAACCGAGCTAACAGGAGCTAACAGGAGCTAACCGAGCTAACAGGAGCTAACCGAGCTAACAGGAGCTAACAGGAGCTAACCGAGCTAACAGGAGCTAACAGGAGCTAACCGGAGCTAACAGGAGCTAACCGAACTAACAGGAGCTAACCGAGCTAACAGGAGCTAACCGAGCTAACAGGAGCTAACAGGAGCTAACCGAGCTAACAGGAGCTAACCGAGCTAACAGGAGCTAACAGGAGCTAACAGGAGCTAACAGGAGCTAACCGAGCTAACAGGAGCTAACCGAGCTAACAGGAGGTAACAGGAGCTAACCGAGCTAACAGGAGCTAACAGGAGCTAACCGAACTAACAGGAGCTAACAGGAGCTAACCGAGCTAACAGGAGCTAACCGAGCTAACAGGAGCTAACAGGAGCTAACAGGAGCTAACCGAGCTAACAGGAGCTAACCGAGCTAACAGGAGCTAACAGGAGCTAACCGAGCTAACAGGAGCTAACCGAGCTAACAGGAGCTAACAGGAGCTAACCGAGCTAACAGGAGCTAACAGGAGCTAACCGAGCTAGCAGAGGTACGCGTCTAAACTGCTCGTCTCCATTCTTCAATCAGCAACATGAATAAATTCTTCTTTGTTGCTTCCTTTTCTGACCTATGTTTGTCACATGACCAGTGATCTGGTCCGTGTTACCAGTGGGGCACTTTGCTTGATGACAATGTTCGACTCAATCTCTCTTTAAAACTGGTGAAGATCAGCTGACTTAACACTTATAGGTATGAATTCCTGGAGCGACCGAGCTACTGCACATGCCCAATACAACCACTTCTCCAGACTTACCTGCCCATCCAGGAGGAATGGTTGGTGGAGGTGTCGGGGTGGGGGGCATGGTTGGAACTGGGGTAGGCTTCACCACTGTGAGAAACAGAAACAGTGTCAAACACGTGTAAATACAGGGTGAATGCTAATATGTTGTGTGATGAAGTCATTGTATGAGACACTTCCTGTTGGATGATGTCACTCAGTCTGAGAACATCTGACAGGAACTGGAGTGGAAACAAGGAGACAGCAGCTCAGCTCGTCCAGATCGAGTAGTTATCCCAGGAAGGAGTAAAGTAATCTCAGGAGAGAATATAGTAACCCTAGGAAAAGTAACCGTAGGGAAGAGTAACTGTAGGGAAAAGTAATTGTAGGAAAGACAAAAGGTAGGAAGAATAATCATAAAGAAGAGTAACCATAGGATGAGTAATTGTAGGGAAGTTTAATCGTAGGAAGAGTAACTGTAGGGAGAAATAATCGGACGAACTGCTTCCATCTTCGTATCTGGACCTGCTGAACTGATGACCGATGAGAAATCTGATTTGGATCTTTCCGTCCGCAGACGCTCATGTGACTCACAGGTTTTCTCATCGGCGCTGACTCCAGGACCTTCCAGATTGGGCGTCTGAACGAAGACGTTGGCGGTGTAGAGCGCATCGGGGGAGAGTCCTTCGAAGCAGTGCTGAGGCAAGCCGGCTGGGATGGTGGTCTCATGCTGGCCTCTACTGGAAGCTGCAGGGAGGAAAAGCCACATGTGAACAGCTGAGCCTTCCCACCAGACCTCTCTCCGTCTCCGAGCGCTCCACGCCTCAAGACATGTCTGCTCGCTTCTCCCTTCATGAGCTGTTAGAGCGAAACCATCAGAAGTTTGTTGCCTGGCTGCGACACTGGCGGTGAATCAGACTCCTGTTCTGGAACTGAAGTCGCAGACTTTGCTCTGCAGCCTTGTAAAAACACAGCAGGTGAGTTTATAATTATCACCAACACAGATGAAGACGTGTTGGAAATGGACATTTATACCCTATATACACCCCACGGGATGCAATCACATGAATTATTCCTCCTAATCACTCAGAATGACTTCCTCAGATGCTCATTGTGTCTTTTAGAGCTGCTGGCTCGCCATGTTTTAGTTTATTTGACACTGTCCAGACAACAAGACACTACTGGAGAAGCAACAAAAGCCTGGCTGATCCTTTACATCCAATCAGAGACGGCATTCTGAGACGCTGCTCCTGACTGGCCGACAGGGCAGGAAAACCAACCAACCAACAACTAATGTGCTGAAATGAAGAAAATGAAGGACGTGCACGAGCAAACGGCTGCATGTTGTCGGTTTAAAGCTGTAAAATGGAATTAATTTGCTCTGGTGTGAGTTTTAAAGTCCCTCAAAGTGTGAAAAGATGAGGTCAGGGGGAGAATGATCCAGCCACCAATAAACACGTTGGTTGGATCATCGTCTCCAAACTGCTGCTAAATGTTTACATTAAATGAGATTTAGCCTTTAATGCTCAGGAAGCACAAACACACGACATGTTGCTGTCAGAGGTGAGGACCGCTGCGGCCTCCGGTCCCGAGGCGGACTGCACAGATGCAGGAAGGTTCCAGCTCTCTGCAGCTCTGCTGAGGTCATACTGCCGGGATTAATCTGCTCCTGTACGGTGGCCTCACTGCTACGCAGGTTTTCCTCTTCATCTCAGCTCCGCTTGTGTTTTCACTGGAGGACAAGCAGTTGATCTGTTGACTGGAGCGTCTGTCCCCAGCAGAGACGTCCTCTGGTGGTGGTTAACCCACCGCCTGTCTCACACAACCGTTTGTTCTGGCAGCCAGTCAGAAACAGCTGATGATGATTCCCTTCATGGAGCTTTTCGGCAGCTGACACGCATCCGTCTGGAAACACAAACCAGGTGGAACTCCGAGGCCTTTAGGTAATGAAAAGGATCTTTGCAAACAGACACAATCAGAGCTTTCAGTCCAATGCCGCAGCGTCCTTCTAATCACAGCCTGAACATAAACAGGCTCTGCCAGGAAACGTGAGGAATCTAGAGCAGCCGCCAACAGCCAAGGCGATGACCTCATCTGGAGATACGCCTTTATACATCTGCTCATCATCTTCCTGCAGGCATTACATCACGCATCTGCTCCAAGTCCAGCCCAATCAGGGTCGGACGCTGGGACGACCACACCAGGTTCATCTGCAGGGGCCGCCGCTGCATCAGTAACTTCTAACACCCATCTGCTCCGTCTCTGTCTGCTCCGTCTCTGTCTGCTCCGTCTCTGTCTGCTCCGTCTCTGTCTGCTCCGTCTCTGTCTGCTCCGTCTCTGTCTGCTCTGTCTCTGTCTGCTCTGTCTCTGTCTGCTCCGTCTCTGTCTGCTCCGTCTCTGTCTGCTCTGTCTCTGTCTGCTCTGTCTCTGTCTGCTCTGTCTCTGTCTGCTCCGTCTCTGTCTGCTCCGTCTCTGTCTGCTCTGTCTCTGTCTGCTCCGTCTCTGTCTGCTCCGTCTCTGTCTGCTCCGTCTCTGTCTGCTCCGTCTCTGTCTGCTCTGTCTCTGTCTGCTCTGTCTCTGTCTGCTCCGTCTCTGTCTGCTCCGTCTCTGTCTGCTCTGTCTCTGTCTGCTCCGTCTCTGTCTGCTCTGTCTCTGTCTGCTCCGTCTCTGTCTGCTCTGTCTCTGTCTGCTCCGTCTCTGTCTGCTCTGTCTCTGTCTGCTCTGTCTCTGTCTGCTCCGTCTCTGTCTGCTCCGTCTCTGTCTGCTCCGTCTCTGTCTGCTCCGTCTCTGTCTGCTCCGTCTCTGTCTGCTCCGTCTCTGTCTGCTCTGTCTCTGTCTGCTCTGTCTCTGTCTGCTCCGTCTCTGTCTGCTCCGTCTCTGTCTGCTCTGTCTCTGTCTGCTCTGTCTCTGTCTGCTCCGTCTCTGTCTGCTCCGTCTCTGTCTGCTCTGTCTCTGTCTGCTCTGTCTCTGTCTGCTCCGTCTCTGTCTGCTCTGTCTCTGTCTGCTCTGTCTCTGTCTGCTCCGTCTCTGTCTGCTCTGTCTCTGTCTGCTCCGTCTCTGTCTGCTCTGTCTCTGTCTGCTCCGTCTCTGTCTGCTCCGTCTCTGTCTGCTCTGTCTCTGTCTGCTCTGTCTCTGTCTGCTCCGTCTCTGTCTGCTCCGTCTCTGTCTGCTCTGTCTCTGTCTGCTCCGTCTCTGTCTGCTCCGTCTCTGTCTGCTCTGTCTCTGTCTGCTCCGTCTCTGTCTGCTCTGTCTCTGTCTGCTCCGTCTCTGTCTGCTCCGTCTCTGTCTGCTCTGTCTCTGTCTGCTCTGTCTCTGTCTGCTCCGTCTCTGTCTGCTCTGTCTCCGTCTGCTCTGTCTCCGTCTGCTCTGTCTCTGTCTGCTCCGTCTCTGTCTGCTCTGTCTCTGTCTGCTCCGTCTCTGTCTGCTCCGTCTCTGTCTGCTCTGTCTCTGTCTGCTCTGTCTCTGTCTGCTCCGTCTCTGTCTGCTCCGTCTCTGTCTGCTCTGTCTCTGTCTGCTCTGTCTCTGTCTGCTCCGTCTCTGTCTGCTCCGTCTCTGTCTGCTCCGTCTCTGTCTGCTCTGTCTCTGTCTGCTCTGTCTGCTCCGTCTCTGTCTGCTCCGTCTCTGTCTGCTCCGTCTCTGTCTGCTCCGTCTCTGTCTGCTCCGTCTCTGTCTGCTCCGTCTCCGTCTGCTCTGTCTGCTCTGTCTCTGTCTGCTCTGTCTCTGTCTGCTCCGTCTCTGTCTGCTCTGTCTCTGTCTGCTCCGTCTCCGTCTGCTCTGTCTCTGTCTGCTCCGTCTCCGTCTGCTCTGTCTCTGTCTGCTCCGTCTCTGTCTGCTCCGTCTCTGTCTGCTCCGTCTCCGTCTGCTCCGTCTCTGTCTGCTCCGTCTCTGTCTGCTCCGTCTCTGTCTGCTCCGTCTCTGTCTGCTCTGTCTGCTCTGTCTGCTCTGTCTCTGTCTGCTCCGTCTCTGTCTGCTCCGTCTCTGTCTGCTCTGTCTCTGTCTGCTCCGTCTCCGTCTGCTCCGTCTCTGTCTGCTCCGTCTCTGTCTGCTCCGTCTCTGTCTGCTCCGTCTCTGTCTGCTCCGTCTCTGTCTGCTCCGTCTCTGTCTGCTCCGTCTGCTCTGTCTGCTCTGTCTCTGTCTGCTCCGTCTCTGTCTGCTCCGTCTCTGTCTGCTCTGTCTGCTCTGTCTCTGTCTGCTCCGTCTCTGTCTGCTCTGTCTCTGTCTGCTCCGTCTCTGTCTGCTCTGTCTCTGTCTGCTCCGTCTCCGTCTGCTCTGTCTGCTCCGTCTCTGTCTGCTCTGTCTCTGTCTGCTCCGTCTCTGTCTGCTCTGTCTCTGTCTGCTCTGTCTGCTCCGTCTCTGTCTGCTCCGTCTCTGTCTGCTCTGTCTGCTCCGTCTCCGTCTGCTCCGTCTCTGTCTGCTCTGTCTCTGTCTGCTCCGTCTCTGTCTGCTCCGTCTCTGTCTGCTCTGTCTCTGTCTGCTCCGTCTCTGTCTGCTCTGTCTCTGTCTGCTCCGTCTCTGTCTGCTCCGTCTCTGTCTGCTCTGTCTCTGTCTGCTCTGTCTCTGTCTGCTCCGTCTCTGTCTGCTCTGTCTCTGTCTCTGTCTGCTCCGTCTCTGTCTGCTCCGTCTCTGTCTGCTCCGTCTCTGTCTGCTCCGTCTCTGTCTGCTCCGTCTCTGTCTGCTCTGTCTCTGTCTGCTCTGTCTGCTCCGTCTCTGTCTGCTCCGTCTCTGTCTGCTCTGTCTCTGTCTCTGTCTGCTCCGTCTCTGTCTGCTCCGTCTCTGTCTGCTCTGTCTCTGTCTGCTCCGTCTCTGTCTGCTCTGTCTCTGTCTCTGTCTGCTCCGTCTCTGTCTGCTCCGTCTCTGTCTGCTCTGTCTCTGTCTGCTCTGTCTCTGTCTGCTCCGTCTCTGTCTGCTCTGTCTCTGTCTGCTCTGTCTCTGTCTGCTCTGTCTGCTCCGTCTCTGTCTGCTCCGTCTCTGTCTGCTCTGTCTCTGTCTGCTCCGTCTCTGTCTGCTCCGTCTCTGTCTGCTCTGTCTGCTCTGTCTGCTCTGTCTCTGTCTGCTCCGTCTCTGTCTGCTCTGTCTCTGTCTGCTCTGTCTCTGTCTCTGTCTGCTCCGTCTCTGTCTGCTCTGTCTCTGTCTCTGTCTGCTCCGTCTCTGTCTGCTCCGTCTCTGTCTGCTCTGTCTGCTCTGTCTCTGTCTGCTCTGTCTGCTCCGTCTCTGTCTGCTCTGTCTGCTCTGTCTCTGTCTGCTCTGTCTCTGTCTGCTCCGTCTCTGTCTGCTCCGTCTCTGTCTGCTCCGTCTCTGTCTGCTCTGTCTCTGTCTCTGTCTGCTCCGTCTCTGTCTGCTCTGTCTGCTCTGTCTGCTCTGTCTCTGTCTGCTCCGTCTCTGTCTGCTCTGTCTCTGTCTGCTCCGTCTCTGTCTGCTCCGTCTCTGTCTGCTCCGTCTCTGTCTGCTCCGTCTCTGTCTGCTCTGTCTCTGTCTGCTCTGTCTGCTCCGTCTCTGTCTGCTCCGTCTCTGTCTGCTCCGTCTCTGTCTGCTCCGTCTCTGTCTGCTCTGTCTGCTCCGTCTCTGTCTGCTCTGTCTCTGTCTGCTCCGTCTCTGTCTGCTCCGTCTCTGTCTGCTCCGTCTCTGTCTGCTCTGTCTCTGTCTGCTCCGTCTCTGTCTGCTCCGTCTCCGTCTGCTCCGTCTCCGTCTGCTCCGTCTCTGTCTGCTCCGTCTCTGTCTGCTCTGTCTCCGTCTGCTCCGTCTCTGTCTGCTCCGTCTCTGTCTGCTCTGTCTCTGTCTGCTCCGTCTCTGTCTGCTCTGTCTGCTCTGTCTCTGTCTCTGTCTGCTCTGTCTGCTCTGTCTCTGTCTGCTCTGTCTCTGTCTGCTCCGTCTCTGTCTGCTCCGTCTCTGTCTGCTCCGTCTCTGTCTGCTCCGTCTCTGTCTGCTCTGTCTCTGTCTGCTCTGTCTCTGTCTGCTCTGTCTCTGTCTCTGTCTGCTCTGTCTGCTCTGTCTCTGTCTGCTCTGTCTGCTCTGTCTCTGTCTCTGTCTGCTCTGTCTCTGTCTCTGTCTGCTCTGTCTGCTCTGTCTCTGTCTGCTCTGTCTGCTCTGTCTCTGTCTGCTCCGTCTCTGTCTGCTCTGTCTGCTCTGTCTCTGTCTGCTCTGTCTGCTCCGTCTCTGTCTGCTCCGTCTCTGTCTGCTCCGTCTCTGTCTGCTCCGTCTCTGTCTGCTCTGTCTCCGTCTGCTCCGTCTCTGTCTGCTCCGTCTCTGTCTGCTCCGTCTCTGTCTGCTCTGTCTCTGTCTGCTCCGTCTCTGTCTGCTCCATCTCTGTCTGCTCTGTCTCTGTCTGCTCCGTCTCTGTCTGCTCTGTCTCTGTCTGCTCTGTCTCTGTCTGCTCCGTCTCTGTCTGCTCTGTCTCTGTCTGCTCCGTCTCTGTCTGCTCTGTCTCTGTCTGCTCCGTCTCTGTCTGCTCCGTCTCTGTCTGCTCCGTCTGCTCCGTCTGCTCTGTCTGCTCCGTCTGCTCCGTCTGCTCCGTCTGCTCCGTCTGCTCTGTCTGCTCCGTCTGCTCTGTCTGCTCCGTCTGCTCCGTCTGCTCTGTCTGCTCCATCTGCTCCGTCTGCTCCGTCTGCTCTGTCTGCTCCGTCTCTGTCTGCTCCGTCTGCTCCGTCTGCTCTGTCTGCTCCATCTGCTCCGTCTGCTCCGTCTGCTCCGTCTGCTCTGTCTGCTCTGTCTGCTCCACCTGCTCCGTCTGCTCCGTCTGCTCCGTCTGCTCTGTCTGCTCCGTCTGCTCCGTCTGCTCTGTCTGCTCTGTCTGCTCCGTCTGCTCCGTCTGCTCTGTCTGCTCCGTCTGCTCTGTCTGCTCCGTCTGCTCCGTCTGCTCCATCTGCTCTGTCTGCTCCGTCTGCTCCGTCTGCTCTGTCTGCTCCGTCTCTGTCTGCTCCGTCTGCTCCGTCTGCTCTGTCTGCTCCATCTGCTCCGTCTGCTCTGTCTGCTCCGTCTCTGTCTGCTCCGTCTGCTCCGTCTGCTCTGTCTGCTCCATCTGCTCCATCTGCTCTGTCTGCTCCGTCTGCTCCGTCTGCTCCGTCTGCTCTGTCTGCTCTGTCTGCTCCATCTGCTCCATCTGCTCTGTCTGCTCCGTCTGCTCCATCTGCTCTGTCTGCTCCGTCTCTGTCTGCTACGTCTGCTCCGTCTGCTCTGTCTGCTCCGTCTCTGTCTGCTCCGTGTGCTCCGTCTGCTCCGTCTGCTCCGTCTGCTCTGTCTGCTCTGTCTGCTCCGTCTCTGTCTGCTACGTCTGCTCCGTCTGCTCTGTCTGCTCCATCTGCTCCGTCTGCTCCGTCTGCTCTGTCTGCTCTGTCTGCTCCGTCTCTGTCTGCTCCGTCTGCTCCGTCTGCTCCGTCTGCTCCATCTGCTCTGTCTGCTCCACGAGGTCGACATGTAAACCTTCCAGCTTTGGTAACAAAAAAAGCACTTTTTTTCTCATTTTCGGCTCTTCTTTTAAACTAAAAACTCCTGTTGAGATCAAGGTCCTTGTTCCAAGGGGGCGCTGGCAGCAGCAGTTCTGAGGGGTCCAGAGTGGTCCAGTGCAACTCTGGACCTCCAGAGATCTCAAGAAAGTTTTGCAGAATTTGCTCCTAACAAAAAATAAATCCAAAAAAACTAAAGTTTTCGTGAGTTCCACAGCCTTTGTAAAAAGTTTGTAAGCAGGACTTGAGAACAAACATGTAAGAACAGCTTCAGTTTGTTTCAAAAGAAACAAGCTGAAACAAACAGGAATGTTTTTAAAAACAATGATGTGTTTATGAAGCGCGGAGAAGAGGAAGACACTTACGATCAGCCGGATTGAGTTTAATGCGGTACGACATGGCGGCTCGATGAGGACTCCATTTGATGCAGAACTTGTCGTGGTCGACGTTGTAGGTCTCTATGTTGGTCACGTTCAGGTAAACTGTACAAATAAAACACAACAGAAAAACATTTAATGAAAAATTTAAAAAGCTGATTCATGTTTTTATGTCTGGATTTCCAAAACAGATAAGTTTGTTCATTTATGTGAATGTTTCAGATCCAGAACAAGCTGGTCCAGTTGGACCAGACCAGTAAAATAGCAGCACATTAGAAATAATGTTTGACTGCAAAGAAATTTAAGCACATGATCAAAAAAGATTACATTTAATGATCATTTTACTAAATAAAAAAATCATTTAATTTATAGACCTCTTAACATAAAACAGGTAGGAAATATTTACTTACAGGAATTTATTATGTAACATCCTGAAGTTTCTACAAAAATGTTCTTCAATTGCATTTTGAATAATTTATCAAATTTATTTACATATTTTATTTGTATTTATTTTTCTATACATATTTCATATTTAAAATACATATTTCAATAAAATATACATTTATCCAATATATTTCTAATTAAATTTAATAAAAAAAAACTAAATCTATGTATGAACATTTTACATACTACATGAATTTTATGTATAGATATTTATTTGATCTAAAATATATACTCATTTCCAGGTTTATTATAACTTTCAGATTAACATGGATCTATAAAACCAGCAAAAAGTCCAGGATGCCATATGAAGACGAGTATGAAGTTTTTTTTAGATATACAAACATGTACATTTTTACATGTATGCAGTAATCCGGACCACCTGAACTGATTCACCTTGTTAGCGAAAGTTAGCTAGCATTAGGTAAAGTCTTTAGACCACAGAATCCTGTTGGACAGGCTGGAAAACTGGGCCGGACATTCTGGACTGGTCCTTAACTGGTTAAGGTCTGGTTTAGAAGGCCGGAGTTATTTCATCATGCTCTACAGTTGTGAATCTGAGCGAGTGGCCATGACTTGTGGAGTCACTCAGGGGTCGGTCCTCGGACCTCTTCTGGTCTACTGGTATCGACTCCCTTTGGGTCGAGTACTGCAGAACTTCAACATCAATTATCTGGAATTGGAACCTGGTCTGGAACCTGGAGACTCAGAGACCAGGTCTGGAACCCTGAGACTCAGAGACCAGGTCTGGAGCCCTAAGACTCAGAGACCAGGTCTGGAACCCTGAGACTCAGAGACCAGGTCTGGAACCCAGACACGCAGAGACCAGGGTTTGTAGACCATAGTAGTATGTAGACCATAGTACAGACCACATTAGGGTCCAGACCAGAGACCAGACCAGAGTCTAGACTGTAGACCATACTACAGACCAGATTAGGGTCCAGACCAGAGACCAGACCAGAGTCCAGACTGTAGACCATACTACAGACCAGATTAGGGTCCAGACTGTAGACCATACTACAGACCAGATTAGAGTCTAGACTGTAGACCATACTACAGACCAGATTAGGGTCCAGACTGTAGACCATACTACAGACCAGATTAGAGTCTAGACTGTAGACCATACTACAGACCAGATTAGAGTCTAGACTCTAGACCATACTACAGACCAGATTAGGGTCCAGACTGTAGACCATACTACAGACCAGATTAGAGTCTAGACTGTAGACCATACTACAGACCAGATTAGAGTCCAGACTGTAGACCATACTACAGACCAGATTAGAGTCCAGACTGTAGACCATACTACAGACCAGATTAGAGTCCAGACTGTAGACCATACTACAGACCAGATTAGAGTCTAGACTGTAGACCATACTACAGACCAGATTAGGGTCCAGACTGTAGACCATACTACAGACCAGATTAGAGTCCAGACTGTAGACCATACTACAGACCAGATTAGAGTCTAGACTGTAGACCATACTACAGACCAGATTAGAGTCTAGACTGTAGACCATACTACAGACCAGATTAGGGTCCAGACTGTAGACCATACTACAGACCAGATTAGAGTCCAGACTGTAGACCATACTACAGACCAGATTAGAGTCCAGACTGTAGACCATACTACAGACCAGATTAGGGTCCAGACTGTAGACCATACTACAGACCAGATTAGAGTCCAGACTGTAGACCATACTACAGACCAGATTAGAGTCCAGACTGTAGACCATACTACAGACCAGATTAGAGTCCAGACTGTAGACCATACTACAGACCAGATTAGAGTCCAGACTGTAGACCATACTACAGACCAGATTAGAGTCCAGACTGTAGACCATACTACAGACCAGATTAGGGTCCAGACTGTAGACCATACTACAGACCAGATTAGAGTCCAGACTGTAGACCATACTACAGACCAGATTAGAGTCCAGACTGTAGACCATACTACAGACCAGATTAGAGTCCAGACTGTAGACCATACTACAGACCAGATTAGAGTCCAGACTGTAGACCATACTACAGACCAGATTAGAGTCTAGACTGTAGACCATACTACAGACCAGATTAGAGTCCAGACTGTAGACCATACTACAGACCAGATTAGGGTCCAGACTGTAGACCATACTACAGACCAGATTAGAGTCCAGACTGTAGACCATACTACAGACCAGATTAGAGTCTAGACTGTAGACCATACTACAGACCAGATTAGAGTCCAGACTGTAGACCATACTACAGACCAGATTAGAGTCCAGACTGTAGACCATACTACAGACCAGATTAGAGTCCAGACTGTAGACCATACTACAGACCAGATTAGAGTCCAGACTGTAGACCATACTACAGACCAGATTAGAGTCCAGACTGTAGACCATACTACAGACCAGATTAGAGTCCAGACTGTAGACCATACTACAGACCAGATTAGGGTCCAGACTGTAGACCATACTACAGACCAGATTAGAGTCTAGACTGTAGACCATACTACAGACCAGATTAGAGTCTAGACTGTAGACCATACTACAGACCAGATTAGAGTCCAGACTGTAGACCATACTACAGACCAGATTAGAGTCCAGACTGTAGACCATACTACAGACCAGATTAGAGTCTAGACTGTAGACCATACTACAGACCAGATTAGGGTCCAGACTGTAGACCATACTACAGACCAGATTAGAGTCTAGACTGTAGACCATACTACAGACCAGATTAGAGTCCAGACTGTAGACCATACTACAGACCAGATTAGAGTCTAGACTGTAGACCATACTACAGACCAGATTAGAGTCCAGACTGTAGACCATACTACAGACCAGATTAGAGTCCAGACTGTAGACCATACTACAGACCAGATTAGAGTCCAGACTGTAGACCATACTACAGACCAGATTAGGGTCCAGACTGTAGACCATACTACAGACCAGATTAGGGTCCAGACTGTAGACCATACTACAGACCAGATTAGAGTCTAGACTGTAGACCATACTACAGACCAGATTAGAGTCTAGACTGTAGACCATACTACAGACCAGATTAGAGTCCAGACTGTAGACCATACTACAGACCAGATTAGAGTCTAGACTGTAGACCATACTACAGACCAGATTAGAGTCCAGACAGTAGACCATACTACAGACCAGATTAGAGTCTAGACTGTAGACCATACTACAGACCAGATTAGAGTCCAGACTGTAGACCATACTACAGACCAGATTAGGGTCCAGACTGTAGACCATACTACAGACCAGATTAGAGTCTAGACTGTAGACCATACTACAGACCAGATTAGAGTCCAGACTGTAGACCATACTACAGACCAGATTAGAGTCCAGACTGTAGACCATACTACAGACCAGATTAGGGTCCAGACTGTAGACCATACTACAGACCAGATTAGGGTCCAGACTGTAGACCATACTACAGACCAGATTAGGGTCCAGACTGTAGACCATACTACAGACCAGATTAGAGTCTAGACTGTAGACCATACTACAGACCAGATTAGAGTCTAGACTGTAGACCATACTACAGACCAGATTAGAGTCCAGACTGTAGACCATACTACAGACCAGATTAGAGTCCAGACTGTAGACCATACTACAGACCAGATTAGAGTCTAGACTGTAGACCATACTACAGACCAGATTAGAGTCTAGACTGTAGACCATACTACAGACCAGATTAGAGTCCAGACTGTAGACCATACTACAGACCAGATTAGGGTCCAGACTGTAGACCATACTACAGACCAGATTAGGGTCCAGACTGTAGACCATACTACAGACCAGATTAGGGTCCAGACTGTAGACCATACTACAGACCAGATTAGAGTCTAGACTGTAGACCATACTACAGACCAGATTAGAGTCCAGACTGTAGACCATACTACAGACCAGATTAGAGTCCAGACTGTAGACCATACTACAGACCAGATTAGAGTCCAGACTGTAGACCATACTACAGACCAGATTAGGGTCCAGACTGTAGACCATACTACAGACCAGATTAGAGTCTAGACTGTAGACCATACTACAGACCAGATTAGAGTCCAGACTGTAGACCATACTACAGACCAGATTAGAGTCCAGACTGTAGACCATACTACAGACCAGATTAGAGTCCAGACTGTAGACCATACTACAGACCAGATTAGGGTCCAGACTGTAGACCATACTACAGACCAGATTAGGGTCCAGACTGTAGACCATACTACAGACCAGATTAGAGTCTAGACTGTAGACCATACTACAGACCAGATTAGAGTCCAGACTGTAGACCATACTACAGACCAGATTAGAGTCCAGACTGTAGACCATACTACAGACCAGATTAGGGTCCAGACTGTAGACCATACTACAGACCAGATTAGAGTCCAGACTGTAGACCATACTACAGACCAGATTAGAGTCCAGACTGTAGACCATACTACAGACCAGATTAGAGTCTAGACTGTAGACCATACTACAGACCAGATTAGAGTCCAGACTGTAGACCATACTACAGACCAGATTAGAGTCCAGACTGTAGACCATACTACAGACCAGATTAGAGTCCAGACTGTAGACCATACTACAGACCAGATTAGAGTCCAGACTGTAGACCATACTACAGACCAGATTAGGGTCCAGACTGTAGACCATACTACAGACCAGATTAGAGTCTAGACTGTAGACCATACTACAGACCAGATTAGAGTCCAGACTGTAGACCATACTACAGACCAGATTAGGGTCCAGACTGTAGACCATACTACAGACCAGATTAGAGTCTAGACTGTAGACCATACTACAGACCAGATTAGAGTCTAGACTGTAGACCATACTACAGACCAGATTAGAGTCCAGACTGTAGACCATACTACAGACCAGATTAGAGTCCAGACTGTAGACCATACTACAGACCAGATTAGAGTCCAGACTGTAGACCATACTACAGACCAGATTAGAGTCTAGACTGTAGACCATACTACAGACCAGATTAGAGTCCAGACTGTAGACCATACTACAGACCAGATTAGAGTCCAGACTGTAGACCATACTACAGACCAGATTAGGGTCCAGACTGTAGACCATACTACAGACCAGATTAGAGTCTAGACTGTAGACCATACTACAGACCAGATTAGAGTCCAGACTGTAGACCATACTACAGACCAGATTAGAGTCCAGACTGTAGACCATACTACAGACCAGATTAGAGTCTAGACTGTAGACCATACTACAGACCAGATTAGAGTCCAGACTGTAGACCATACTACAGACCAGATTAGAGTCCAGACTGTAGACCATACTACAGACCAGATTAGAGTCTAGACTGTAGACCATACTACAGACCAGATTAGAGTCCAGACTGTAGACCATACTACAGACCAGATTAGAGTCCAGACTGTAGACCATACTACAGACCAGATTAGGGTCCAGACTGTAGACCAGACCAGACTTAACTTTTTTCTTACTAAATATTTTTGCCTTTCGGGGCTTCTGGACCATTCTTCATCCAGATTTGTTCATTAGAAACACTTTAGAACTAGTTTCAGACTAGCGGCTAGCTGAGTCTTCTTCTCCTTGCTGGACTTTGTAGAACAGCGTGCTGACTGACACATTACCACCACCAGGTGGAGGCAAGCGGCACTGCAGCTCCTGGATAACAGTAACATCTGTTGTGCCAAAGGCTTTTGCAGCCCTCCACGTGGAGCTGGAGGCCTCAGGATGGCTGAGAGTCACTGGCATAAATGGCTACATATGTTGGGATTCCTACATACGTGTCGTTCCCTGTCCGACGAGAGGCGCGCTCATGCCAGCGGTGTACTGAGCCAGAACTTTGACATCGTAGGTGGTTCCAGGCTGCAAATTGGTCAGAGTGAAGGAGGTCACGTCGCCCACGAAGATGTCGATTGGCTGGTTTTTACCTGGAAACAGGACAGCAGGAAGTGTTGGCGCACTGCTCCTCAACGCCACGCTCAGGGAAAGATGCAGCTGGTGCTGCAGCTCTGACCTTCAGGAGAGTAGATGAGCCTGTATCCCTGGACTGGAGCTGGAACCGGGTCCCAGGCCACCCGGAATCTGGTGTACCACTCGTCTGAGACCCGAAGGTCTGTGGGACTCAACATACCAACTGTTACAGAGAGGAGACAGCATCGTCATCATCACAGTTTGGATTTGTCCAGTCTAATTTCATCTGTAAGTTCTGGATCTGTAGCGGGGCTGGGGGCAGAGGGGGCGGGTGCCCCAGGCCCCCGCCTGTCATAGGCCCCCTGACGAGGGCGTTACCGAAGACCGACTGCTGCAATCGCTGAAAAACTGATAATAAAAAATAAATCATTTTATTTACACAGTGCTTTATGTCAAGTAAACGGACTGAAAGTGTTTGGCAGCAGGGCAAACTGCCTGCTGATAAACGTGACGTGAGAAGCAGGAACGTTTCCACGGCAGCAGGCAGATGATGAAGACGTACAGAGATTTCCACCGAATCGCATCGCTGTGAAGATGCAGCCATTGGAACCCAGAGTCACTGCTTTCTACGCTGGCGACGTGTCGCGTCCGGGGTGTCCAACAAGGCTGCTGGCGCGCGTTGGCTGCTGTCAGCTGTGGCTGCACACAGGATCGAACCTGTTGTGGTTCCTGCTCTGACCTGTGCTGCAGTGGGTGTGCCTGTTTCCCTGGCAATCAAGTCCACACCAGGTTCTCATCGGGTAATCAGCAGCAGCAGCAAGATAAAAGGCCAGCTCAGTTCACCAGTCATCGCCTGATTGTTGTTTCATCTGCGGTAACAGCTCTCGGCCATTGCAGCATTTCAGCTTAAGAATTTAAACTGCTTGTTTCACAACTGTCTGTTCTGTCACCAGTGCATGAGTCTTGCCTGCCTGCCCGTCAACCTGCCTGCCTGCCTGCCTGCCCGTCGACCTGCCCGCCTGGCCGCCAACCTGCCTGCCTGCCTGTCAACCAGCCTGCCTGCCCGCCAACCTGCCTGCCTGCCTGCCTGCCCGTCGACCTGCCCGCCTGGCCGCCAACCTGCCTGCCTGGCCGCCAACCTGCCTGCCTGCCTGTCAACCAGCCTGCCTGGCCGCCAACCTGCCTGCCTGGCCGCCAACCTGCCTGCCTGGCCGCCAACCTGCCTGCCTGGCCGCCAACCTGCCTGCCTGCCTGCCTGCCCGTCAACCTGCCTGCCTGCCCGCCAACCTGCCTGCCCGTCGACCTGCCCGCCTGCCCGTCGACCTGCCCGCCTGGCCGCCAACCTGCCTGCCTGGCCGCCAACCTGCCTGCCTGCCTGCCTGCCCGTCAACCTGCCTGCCTGCCCGTCAACCTGCCTGCCTGCCCGTCAACCTGCCTGCCTGCCCGTCAACCTGCCTGCCTGCCTGCCTGCCCGTCAACCTGCCTGCCTGCCTGCCTGCCCGTCGACCTGCCTGCCTGCCCGCCAACCTGCCTGCCTGGCCGCCAACCTGCCTGCCTGCCTGTCAACCAGCCTGCCTGCCCGCCAACCTGCCTGCCTGCCTGGCCGCCTGCCTGCCTGTCAACCAGCCTGCCTGCCCGCCAACCTGCCTGCCTGCCTGGCCGCCTGCCTGCCTGTCAACCAACCTGCCTGCCTGGCCGCCAACCTGCCTGCCTGCCCGCCAACCTGCCTGCCTGGCCACCTACCATTCTGCCCAGGAGAACAATAAACCTGTCCTAGTATCCACGTCCAATCTGCACTTGGGTCCTTGTTTGTCCTACACTACAACAGAACCGGCGGAACCACATCACGGCCGGTGGTCCAGGACGCCCGGTGGTCGCTGCTGTCTGCAGTGTCACCTCTTTTCACCCTGATAATCTGCTGCTTCAGGCGGCGCCAGGACACTCTGAACAGTAAAACTCTGGGCTGAAGTTCCCTGCAGCTTTTCATGTGTTCTCATGTAAACATGGCTCTATAGAGGCTTTCCTGGAAGAGCCGTACGGCCGGTCTCTGCAGCGCTGGCTGGGACTTCTACTTAGTTGTAGCTTTATAATAAAATCATGATATTATAAGTATTACTGCCTTCTTTCCACCTGCATTCCACAAGAACCTTTTCCCTTCTTTAATTCTCTGCTGCAGAAGCAGTTTGGATTTCAGTTCAGGTTCTGTAGTTGCTGTGATTGGTTCACTGTGTGGCCAGTGAACCAATCACGTGTTCTGTTCTGCTGTTCTCCGTGAGTTAAAGCGTACGTGTAAAATACTAAGAGTTCAGATGAGTCAGCGCCCGTCTTTAGTGGCTCAGGAATCTGTGATTCCTGTTCACATGAATAAACTGGTTGTCCAGTGTTCCAGTTAGACCAGTTCCCATCCCCTCTACTCGAGCTGGTCAGCCCCGCCCCTGTTTGCCTGGTCAACGTACGGGTGCGTCCGTTTCCGTTCAGGGATCCTCCCGGCCCCTCGGCGTAGACGGCCTCCACCGTCATGTTGTACGGTGTGTCCGGCCGCAGATTCTGCAGCATGGCATTGTTCCGGTTTCCTGGGACCATCGTCTGAGGACAGAGTCAGAAAACAGAGTCAGGAAACAGAGGAAAGAAATCTAAACACCAATGGCGAGGCAGCATCCTGAATCCAGGATGGTTGTGTCTTACAGGGACGACTTGTTGAAGCTAAATGAATTAAAGCTGAAGAAGTGCTGATTTCAGCTGTCTAGGTGAGTTACTGCAGGAGTTTCTGTCCTGGATTCAGCTGATTCTGTGCACTGCAGGTGTCGGGTTCTGTCGTTAGTAGGACTGCAACGATTCCTCAATGTTGTCAACAAAAATCAACAATGAAACAAGTCGACAATGAATTCTGTTGTCGACTATTGTGGCCAGACGTGTTTTTCCTACGGAGTGAGGCATCTCGCTTCATCATGTGATGGTGTCTCTGCTGGGTGGTAATATACACAGAAATGGCGGCATCCACAACAACAGCGCGTACCAAAACGTCTCAAGTTTGGGAACGTTTAAGCCTGGACAAGGCAAACAAAAAGATCTCCTTTAAGTTTGCAAAGCAGACCTTGCTTGTCGTGGCAGCACGTTGGTGATGTAGGAGCGTTTAAAGAGGAAGCAAGTCGGGCGTTTAAATGAACCGGAGTCTGACTCACCTCAGTAAGATTACGTTCTACACTAACCAGCAGACTGAGACATGAAAAATAAAACGTCTTGTCTGACTGCATGACTAAAGTATTTACATGAAATGCCTGCAGTCCAAAGGAAATCCACCATGGAGCCTTTCTGCAGAGGAAGCAGACGCTGTAGCAGGCGACCGCCCTCAGACAGTCAGTCTGATCTGCGATATGAAGCCACTCGTTTCATTCAGTTTGTTCCAACAACTCTGAATATTTTCTCCTCTCTGGACAAACTCTGTCCTCTGCTGTCTGAAGCAGCCAGACAGAACCCTCCCAGTCCATGGCTCACTGAGACATCACAGAGCAGGTCTCAGGCCAGCAGAAAGAAAAGAAGTCCCTGACTTGTCAGAGTCCCAGCAGAACCTCTCAGTCTTCACATCCAGCCTGACGGCTGCCAACATAGACTTCTATCAGAAGCAGATCCACAATGCTCCCAACACACGGCAGCTGTTCATGGCCTTTAACTGTCTTCTTTCTCCAGCAGCTGCTCAGCCTCCCGCCACGCTGACTGCAGACATGTTGGCTTCCTGTTTTACTGAAAAGGTTGCTACCATCAGGAATCAGTTCTCTGAGCCTGACCAGCTCAGTCCACCACATCCAGCTAGTGGTGCCTCACTTTGCTCTTTCTGCCCTCTGAATGAGGACAGAGAGAGCTTCTAACTGCACTCGGTGCTACTGGCAGGTCTGCCTGCATGCTGGTTAAACCTCTGCAGATGATCCAGAACCAGCAGCACGTCTGGTCTTCAACCAGTCCAAACTGGTTCATGTCACTCCGCTGCTAATCCCACTTCACTGGTTTCCGGTCGCAGCACGCATCAAATTCACAGCTCTGCTTCTGGTTTACAAAACAAGAACTCGAACGTCTCCCGTCTACCTTCACTCCTTAATCCAGACCTACAGTCCCTCTCCACAGCTAGGTTCCACCAGTGGAAGACGCCTCGTGTTACCACCACAACGTGGGACTAAACCACCAGCCAGACTCTTCTCCTCTGTTGTTCCACGATGGTGGAACGACCTGCTGAACTCTGTCCGCTCTGCAGAGTCCTGATCTGCTTTAAGCTGCAGACTCAGCTCCTCAGTTCTGCTCCTAGTTTAACTCTTCTGTCTGTCAGAATGAGTTAGAAAGATTCATCCCGCTCTTTGGCACAACTCAGCGCTGAATTAGCTGCGTGCACTTCTGTCCAAGAAGATATGGTGTGATGAAATCATTTTCTTGTTATTAAATAAAGGGCCCGTTGCAGGAAGGGAAGGGAACAGAAGAAGCACTGCCTCTAGAACCACTAGGCAGCACCTACATCCACCTGGACTGTCTGACCAGCACGTAATTATGATACTCCCACTGTTTGATGCTTGTGTTGTTCTCACTCTCAGATATAAATCACTTTCAAGAAAAGTGTGTGCTAAATGAGTCATCTTATTTCTGCCACTTGTCCGGGGTCGGGTCGGGGCAGCAGCCACATTCGCCAGCTCATCACAATGAACCTCTTTTCAGCCGCTTGTATTAATGCTGTTCTTTCGGTCACTACCCACAGCTGGTGATCATAGAGGAGGGAAGTAACATAGATTAGGAAGGGGATGAGTATTTTCCAATTCAACATTTTGTGAGAACAAAGTTAGAAAAAGACTTTCCGAGTCAGATTTTCCGTTGGGTTGTTTGGTCGGTGCTTTACTGGGCTTCATGTCCTGCAGGTGCTTCAGTAATGAGCACAGCTGGTCGCTGCCTCATTATTCACAACTACTAATAACGTCATTACATCCTTAATGATGCCATTTGTTTAACCAAGCCTGTAATTAGTCTCTAAACCTAGGTGAGACGAGGGAATTCTGAGATGTGACTTCACGGCATTGTTGGACCAGACCATCACAGCGATTTTTATCTAACACTAAAATTCCCAAAGACAGTTTATTTCTGTGGTGGAAATTATGCACATAGTGTAGTTTTAATATGTTACTCCTTTATTAAGCTTCTTTTATGTAGTATAAAATATATATTTGCATTGTTTAGAGTAGTTCAGTAAGCTTGTTTTAGTAGATTCATGCATAAAACTAAATGTTCTGTTCAAGGCCTGTTTCAGCTTTGACTGTTTTTATCTTCAAGCTGGAAGTTGTTCTGACTCGTGCTGCCAGGCAAAGGTTGGTTGTGTGTGCCTAAAGATCGCTGTAACACCCTGAGCAGGGGGAGAGCTCTCCAGACCTCTCGCTCACAACAACTGTGCATTGTCAATAAACTGGACAGAGCATGATTGATTTCTAGATTTATTTCTCATCGGATAAATTCCATGACAGTTTGGTGTCAGAAGTGGGATCCCACATGTTTCTGCCGGGACCAGACGGGGGGCCTGAATCCAAACAGATTCATCTTCAAACCTCGAATAGGCCTTAAGAGTGACAAGGGCCGATCACAGCGGGGTCTCCACCCACTTGCTGATTTATCTGGTGAGAAGTATATCTTTCCAAATTAGAATCTGGTCATTTGTAGAAGAATTATTTTTTTTATTTAATTACTGCATAGTTGAATGGATCAAATTACTAATCAGGCTGTAACAGGAACTTGTTTGTGTGAAATGTCAACTGTTTTCATACTGATGGTGGTTGTGCTCCTTTTCCCCTTCCAGGAATTACTTTGACGATTAAAAAAAATAAATAAATAAAAAAAATAAAGACATAAACTCTACGAGATCAGGTTCCCAAACGAAGCCCTGTGAGTAGAAATGACTGACTATTCTGACATAGCATAAATATAAGAGCAGGTGACGATGGGGACTACAGGGGGAAAGGAGGAGCAACCTAAACCAAATTCTATTATGGTGTTTTTAAAGCAGAAATATGGTGAAGATGTAAGTAAATTCTTAACGTTCTGCTGTGAAGAATGTGGGTTTCCAGAAGGAAGCTTTATGAGAATGTATCAGATGGAAAAGTTGGAACAGAAAAATAAAATAATGTGTGTGCTGGTTCACTCTCCATAAGAGGAATTAAAACTAGAGGTCTGACCTGCTATTCTCTGGAGAGTTGTGTGGAAATATGTAGGAGATTTTTTGTTATTTTTGGTGACTCTTTTCATGGGTGAAATAAAACTGTGTGATTGGCTGGCTTGGTTGACATCAGGGGGCCATAGCGGCCATCCACACAGAAATCAGTGTGTGTGTAAGTTTGCTTATATGATGGCAAGCCCCGTGGTAAAGTGGTTGTAGGATCCACATATCTGTTGTACCTAGCATCAAAATTACAAATACACATTGCGGTCCACACTAACTAATGAGTCAGCAAATTTTCTCAAGTCAATGTCCAGGAGCGTGGATATATATGTTGAAGATTGAAAATCAGATCACGGGCATTTCTCCAAAAGATGACAGTAAAGCTCGGGTGGAAGTTTTGTTTGTGGTTCTGCGGTAAACGTAAGCTGGAGGCCAACTCACAAACTCGGTGATGGGGTCTCCGGTTTGGGGGGCGTAGGCGATCCTGTACTGCCTTACGGGTCCCTCGGCGTGGTCCCAGCCGATGGTCAGGGTGCTGGTGGTGGCATCAAAAACACGCAGGTTCCTGGGTCCAGCACGCGGTACTGCCAGCAGGAAACAAAACTACGTCAAACTAAACTACCGTTTGACCCTTCTGTCCTCCTCTGGATTTTTAACTTGATTATTGTTTCGGCCAACAGCAACAACTATTTCTTTTTGTCAATTTTTCTCTCCTCACGTTTTATATCCTGTTGATGCAGTTTGTAGATCTTAATGGCTACAAACTCAGATTTACTCTTATTTTTCACTTCAGTGGCCAAAAATGATATAAAATAATCATCAATCAATATTTTATCATCTTTAAAAAGAAGTTATTTCAACTTCACACCTGAGTTTGTAAAAGATTAGCATCAAATTCATCGATTTTATTTCATATTTTTACTTAATAACACCCTCAAAAATGGTTATTAAATCATCAAATCATCTGCTAAAGAGCAGCAGAAATACAGGATGAAAAATGGTTCCTGAAGGTGAGATTGTTAACGATGCAGAAATAAACCTGAAGAGTGCAGATCATCGATCATAAACCCTTCTGTCAGCTCGGCACTCTGAAAATGTCCACTGGCTAAAAACTGCTTTAAAATCATCATAAGTCAATATTTTATTCAGCTTTTTCTCAGAAATCATTTAAATATATTCAGAACTGCTCAAAACTACCAGACATGAAATCATCCTAAGACTTTTGTCTGTGTTATCTGTCATGAATATGGTGCAAATTGTTTTTTACTGAAAAAATAAAACTTTTAGGACTTTTAACCCTTTCAACACCAGTTTGATCCTTTGAGTGATTTATTTATGACAATACAACACCTGAATAATTTTCCTTATAACGGGTCGATGGGTCTCTTTGCTGATTTGAGTTTTGTTCAAAGCGTGTACAACAAACATCAATAATCCTAATTTGTATTTTTCTGCATTACAAACAGAAAAACTTCTATAAAACCATAAATCCAGATGTTATTCAGTTTTTGTCATCAATCATTAATGAACGATAAAGGACCATTCTATTATGTAGAACTTGCACAGATCATGACATGACGCACTTCTTATCTTACAACTTGTGCTGTCTTGTTATGCAGCGGTACCTTTTGTGCTGATAAGGGTTAAATATTTCAAATACAAACAGCTGAATTGATTTCATTGCATGATTTTTCTTTTTTAATGCTTTAATCTACATCCCTTTAAGGACCTTCTTAGCCTAAAATGGCAGCGATACGTGGTATTAATGGAATCCAGTGGAGCCTTTTCGGCCACAAAGGTTATTAAAGTGATTATCTGTTAATACATAAACACTATGAAGGAAATGAAATGAAAGTAGTTGTAAATCTTTCCGTATCAAAGATCCTTATATTTATCACATAGAAGATCATGTTTTTCAAACTGGCATTTAAAGGGCTAACAGTGTGAACACGATTGAAGGTCTGGTAGCTTTCGGTAGGTCTGAAGTTGTTCAGGAGATTTGCAGAAAAGACTGGACAGAAATATTGATATATGATGATGTAGCAGGGGTCTGTGCCTGGACATTCCCGGCTTTAAGGACAGTAAGGGGAGGAAACGCGAGGAGCGAAAGTTTCACACAACATTCATGTGAAAAACAAAACGGAGTGGATTTGCAGGAGACTGGACAGAGAATGGGAATCGTACGAGTCTTTCCGTTGTCCTGAACAGGAGGTCCCTCAGCGTCTGCATAAAGGGCGGAGACCGTGACGGAGTAGGAAGTATCGGGAATCAGGTTGTCCAGGAAAGCATTGTTTATGCTTCCTGGAACCAGGACCTGCCAGGAGACAAAACCACAAGAGTCAAAACATCTTCTAAAGTAAGCGTCCAGCCAGGTCCAGGACAGGCGTGTCCTCCAGCTTCAATCACCTTATTTATACAGAACATTTCACAACATGCTTCCAATGGGCCGCACACAGTCAGAACACCGGAATGGGTTACACCTCCATCAGATAGAACGTCCACTACACCTCCATCAGATAGAACGTCCACTACACCTCCATCAGATAGAACGTCCACTACACCTCCATCACTACACCTCCATCAGATAGAACATCCACTACACCTCCATCAGATAGAACGTCCACTACACCTCCATCAGACAGAACATCCACTACACCTCCATCAGATAGAACATCCACTACACCTCCATCAGATAGAACATCCACTACACCTCCATCAGATAGAACGTCCACTACACCTCCATCAGATAGAACATCCACTACACCTCCATCACATAGAACATCCACTACACCTCCATCAGATAGAACATCCACTACACCTCCATCAGATAGAACATCCACTACACCTCCATCAGATAGAAAGTCCACTACACCTCCATCAGATAGAACATCCACTACACCTCCATCAGATAGAACATCCACTACACCTCCATCAGATAGAACATCCACTACACCTCCATCAGATAGAACATCCACTACACCTCCATCAGATAGAACATCCACTACACCTCCATCAGATAGAACATCCACTACACCTCCATCAGATAGAACGTCCACTACACCTCCATCAGATAGAACATCCACTACACCTCCATCAGATAGAACATCCACTACACCTCCATCAGATAGAACATCCACTACACCTCCATAACATAGAACATCCACTACACCTCCATAACATAGAACGTCCACTACACCTCCATAACATAGAACGTCCACTACACCTCCATCACACAGAACATCCACTACACCTCCATCAGATAGAACATCCACTACACCTCCATCAGATAGAACGTCCACTACACCTCCATCAGATAGAACGTCCACTACACCTCCATCACACAGAACGTCCACTACACCTCCATCAGATAGAACATCCACTACACCTCCATCAGATAGAACGTCCACTACACCTCCATCAGATAGAACGTCCACTACACCTCCATCAGACAGAACGTCCACTACACCTCCATCAGATAGAACGTCCACTACACCTCCATCAGATAGAACGTCCACTACACCTCCATCAGATAGAACGTCCACTACACCTCCATCAGATAGAACGTCCACTACACCTCCATCACACAGAACATCCACTACACCTCCATCAGATAGAACATCCACTACACCTCCATCAGATAGAACGTCCACTACACCTCCATCAGATAGAACGTCCACTACACCTCCATCAGATAGAACGTCCACTACACCTCCATCAGATAGAACATCCACTACACCTCCATCAGATAGAACGTCCACTACACCTCCATCACACAGAACATCCACTACACCTCCATCAGATAGAACGTCCACTACACCTCCATCAGATAGAACATCCACTACACCTCCATCAGATAGAACATCCACTACACCTCCATCAGATAGAACGTCCACTACACCTCCATCAGATAGAACATCCACTACACCTCCATCAGATAGAACATCCACTACACCTCCATCACACAGAACATCCACTACACCTCCATCAGATAGAACGTCCACTACACCTCCATCACACAGAACATCCACTACACCTCCATCAGATAGAACATCCACTACACCTCCATCAGATAGAACATCCACTACACCTCCATCAGATAGAACGTCCACTACACCTCCATCACACAGAACGTCCACTACACCTCCATCAGATAGAACGTCCACTACACCTCCATCAGATAGAACATCCACTACACCTCCATCAGATAGAACATCCACTACACCTCCATCAGATAGAACATCCACTACACCTCCATCAGATAGAACATCCACTACACCTCCATCACATAGAACATCCACTACACCTCCATCAGATAGAACATCCACTACACCTCCATCAGATAGAACGTCCACTACACCTCCATCACACAGAACGTCCACTACACCTCCATCAGATAGAACGTCCACTACACCTCCATCACATAGAACATCCACTACACCTCCATCAGATAGAACATCCACTACACCTCCATCAGATAGAACATCCACTACACCTCCATCACACAGAACATCCACTACACCTCCATCAGATAGAACATCCACTACACCTCCATCAGATAGAACGTCCACTACACCTCCATCACACAGAACGTCCACTACACCTCCATCAGATAGAACATCCACTACACCTCCATCAGATAGAACATCCACTACACCTCCATCAGATAGAACATCCACTACACCTCCATCAGATAGAACATCCACTACACCTCCATCACATAGAACATCCACTACACCTCCATCAGATAGAACATCCACTACACCTCCATCAGATAGAACATCCACTACACCTCCATCACTACACCTCGAACAGATAGAACATCCACTACACCTCCATCACACAGAACATCCACTACACCTCCATCAGATAGAACATCCACTACACCTCCATCAGATAGAAAGTCCACTACACCTCCATCAGATAGAACATCCACTACACCTCCATCACTACACCTCGAACAGATAGAACATCCACTACACCTCCATCACACAGAACATCCACTACACCTCCATCAGATAGAACATCCACTACACCTCCATCACTACACCTCCATCAGATAGAACATCCACTACACCTCCATCACTACACCTCCATCAGATAGAACATCCACTACACCTCCATCAGATAGAAAGTCCACTACACCTCCATCAGATAGAACATCCACTACACCTCCATCACATAGAACATCCACTACACCTCCATCACATAGAACATCCACTACACCTCCATCAGATAGAAAGTCCACTACACCTCCATCAGATAGAACATCCACTACACCTCCATCAGATAGAACATCCACTACACCTTCATCAGATAGAACATCCACTACACCTCCATCAGATAGAACGTCCACTACACCTCCATCAGATAGAACGTCCACTACACCTCCATCAGATAGAACGTCCACTACACCTCCATCAGATAGAACATCCACTACACCTCCATCACATAGAACATCCACTACACCTCCATCAGATAGAACATCCACTACACCTCCATCAGATAGAAAGTCCACTACACCTCCATCAGATAGAACATCCACTACACCTCCATCAGATAGAACATCCACTACACCTCCATCAGATAGAACATCCACTACACCTCCATCAGATAGAACATCCACTACACCTCCATCAGATAGAACGTCCACTACACCTCCATCACACAGAACGTCCACTACACCTCCATCAGATAGAACGTCCACTACACCTCCATCACTACACCTCCATCAGATAGAACATCCACTACACCTCCATCAGATAGAACATCCACTACACCTCCATCAGATAGAACATCCACTACACCTCCATCAGATAGAACGTCCACTACACCTCCATCAGATAGAACGTCCACTACACCTCCATCAGATAGAACATCCACTACACCTCCATCAGATAGAACATCCACTACACCTCCATCAGATAGAACATCCACTACACCTCCATCAGATAGAACATCCACTACACCTCCATCAGATAGAACGTCCACTACACCTCCATCAGATAGAACATCCACTACACCTCCATCAGATAGAACATCCACTACACCTCCATCAGATAGAACGTCCAATACACCTCCATCAGATAGAACATCCACTACACCTCCATCACTACACCTTCATCAGATAGAACATCCACTACACCTCCATCAGATAGAACGTCCACTACACCTCCATCAGATAGAACGTCCACTACACCTCCATCAGATAGAACATCCACTACAGCTCCATCAGATAGAACATCCACTACACCTCCATCAGATAGAACATCCACTACACCTCCATCACTACACCTTCATCAGATAGAACATCCACTACACCTCCATCAGATAGAACGTCCACTACACCTCCATCAGATAGAACGTCCACTACACCTCCATCAGATAGAACATCCACTACACCTCCATCAGATAGAACGTCCACTACACCTCCATCAGATAGAACATCCACTACACCTCCATCAGATAGAACATCCACTACACCTCCATCACATAGAACATCCACTACACCTCCATCAGATAGAACATCCACTACACCTCCATCAGATAGAACATCCACTACACCTCCATCAGATAGAACATCCACTACACCTCCATCACATAGAACATCCACTACACCTCCATCAGATAGAACATCCACTACACCTCCATCACATAGAACATCAACTACACATCCATCACATAGAACATCCACTACACCTCCATCAGATAGAACACCCACTACACCTCCATCACATAGAACATCCACTACACCTCCATCACATAGAACATCCACTACACCTCCATCACATAGAACATCCATTACACCTCCATCACATAGAACATCCACTACACCTCCATCAGATAGAACATCCACTACACCTCCATCAGTACACCTCCATCAGATAGAACGTCTACTACACCTCCATCACATAGAACATCCACTACACCTCCATCACATAGAACATCCACTACACCTCCATCACATAGAACATCCACTACACCTCCATCACATAGAACGTCCACTACACCTCCATCAGATAGAACATCCACTACACCTCCATCACTACACCTCCATCACATAGAACATCCACTACACCTCCATCAGATAGAACATCCACTACACCTCCATCACTACACCTCCATCAGATAGAACATCCACTACACCTCCATCAGATAGAACATCCACTACACCTCCATCACTACACCTCCATCAGATAGAACGTCCACTACACCTCCATCAGATAGAACATCCACTACACCTCCATCAGATAGAACATCCACTACACCTCCATCAGATAGAACATCCACTACACCTCCATCAGATAGAACATCCACTACACCTCCATCAGATAGAACGTCCACTACACCTCCATCACACAGAACATCCACTACACCTCCATCAGATAGAACATCCACTACACCTCCATCACTACACCTCCATCAGATAGAACGTCCACTACACCTCCATCAGATAGAACATCCACTACACCTCCATCAGATAGAACATCCACTACACCTCCATCAGATAGAACATCCACTACACCTCCATCAGATAGAACATCCACTACACCTCCATCAGATAGAACATCCACTACACCTCCATCACTACACCTTCATCAGATAGAACATCCACTACACCTCCATCAGATAGAACGTCCACTACACCTCCATCAGATAGAACGTCCACTACACCTCCATCAGATAGAACGTCCACTACACCTCCATCAGATAGAACATCCACTACACCTCCATCACTACACCTTCATCAGATAGAACATCCACTACACCTCCATCAGATAGAACGTCCACTACACCTCCATCAGATAGAACGTCCACTACACCTCCATCAGATAGAACATCCACTACACCTCCATCAGATAGAACATCCACTACACCTCCATCAGATAGAACATCCACTACACCTCCATCAGATAGAACGTCCACTACACCTCCATCACATAGAACATCCACTACACCTCCATCAGATAGAACGTCCACTACACCTCCATCAGATAGAACGTCCACTACACCTCCATCAGATAGAACATCCACTACACCTCCATCACTACACCTCCATCACATAGAACATCCACTACACCTCCATCAGATAGAACATCCACTACACCTCCATCACTACACCTCCATCAGATAGAACATCCACTACACCTCCATCAGATAGAACATCCACTACACCTCCATCACTACACCTCCATCAGATAGAACGTCCACTACACCTCCATCAGATAGAACATCCACTACACCTCCATCAGATAGAACATCCACTACACCTCCATCAGATAGAACATCCACTACACCTCCATCAGATAGAACATCCACTACACCTCCATCAGATAGAACGTCCACTACACCTCCATCACACAGAACATCCACTACACCTCCATCAGATAGAACATCCACTACACCTCCATCACTACACCTCCATCAGATAGAACGTCCACTACACCTCCATCAGATAGAACATCCACTACACCTCCATCAGATAGAACATCCACTACACCTCCATCAGATAGAACATCCACTACACCTCCATCAGATAGAACATCCACTACACCTCCATCAGATAGAACATCCACTACACCTCCATCACTACACCTTCATCAGATAGAACATCCACTACACCTCCATCAGATAGAACGTCCACTACACCTCCATCAGATAGAACGTCCACTACACCTCCATCAGATAGAACGTCCACTACACCTCCATCAGATAGAACATCCACTACACCTCCATCACTACACCTTCATCAGATAGAACATCCACTACACCTCCATCAGATAGAACGTCCACTACACCTCCATCAGATAGAACGTCCACTACACCTCCATCAGATAGAACATCCACTACACCTCCATCAGATAGAACATCCACTACACCTCCATCAGATAGAACATCCACTACACCTCCATCAGATAGAACGTCCACTACACCTCCATCACATAGAACATCCACTACACCTCCATCAGATAGAACATCCACTACACCTTCATCAGATAGAACATCCACTACACCTCCATCAGATAGAACATCCACTACACCTCCATCACATAGAACATCCACTACACCTCCATCAGATAGAACATCCACTACACCTCCATCACATAGAACATCCACTACACCTCCATCACATAGAACATCCACTACACCTCCATCAGATAGAACACCCACTACACCTCCATCACATAGAACATCCACTACACCTCCATCACATAGAACATCCACTACACCTCCATCACATAGAACATCCACTACACCTCCACCACATAGAACATCCACTACACCTCCATCACATAGAACATCCACTACACCTCCATCACATAGAACATCCACTACACCTCCATCAGTACACCTCCATCAGATAGAACGTCTACTACACCTCCATCACATAGAACATCCACTACACCTCCATCACATAGAACATCCACTACACCTCCATCACATAGAACATCCACTACACCTCCATCACATAGAACATCCACTACACCTCCATCACATAGAACATCCACTACACCTCCATCAGATAGAACATCCACTACACCTCCATCAGTACACCTCCATCAGATAGAACATCCACTACACCTCCATCACATAGAACATCCACTACACCTCCATCAGATAGAACATCCACTACACCTCCATCACTACACCTCCATCAGATAGAACATCCGCTACACCTCCATCACTACACCTCCATCAGATAGAACATCCACTACACCTCCATCAGATAGAACATCCACTACACCTCCATCACTACACCTCCATCACATAGAACATCCACTACACCTCCATCAGATAGAACATCCACACCTCCATCACTACACCTCCATCAGATAGAACATCCACTACACCTCCATCAGATAGAACATCCACTACACCTCCATCACTACACCTCCATCAGATAGAACGTCCACTACACCTCCATAAGATAGAACATCCACTACACCTCCATCAGATAGAACATCCACTACACCTCCATCAGATAGAACATCCACTACACCTCCATCAGATAGAACATCCACTACACCTCCATCAGATAGAACGTCCACTACACCTCCATCACACAGAACATCCACTACACCTCCATCAGATAGAACATCCACTACACCTCCATCAGATAGAATATCCACTACACCTCCATCAGATAGAACGTCCACTACACCTCCATCAGATAGAACATCCACTACACCTCCAGATAGAACGTCCACTACACCTCCATCAGATAGAACATCCACTACACCTCCATCAGATAGAACATCCACTACACCTCCATCAGATAGAACATCCACTACACCTCCATCAGATAGAACGTCCACTACACCTCCATCAGATAGAACATCCACTACACCTCCATCAGATAGAACATCCACTACACCTCCATCAGATAGAACATCCACTACACCTCCATCACTACACCTCCATCAGATAGAACGTCCACTACACCTCCATCAGATAGAACATCCACTACACCTCCATCAGATAGAACATCCACTACACCTCCATCAGATAGAACATCCACTACACCTCCATCAGATAGAACATCCACTACACCTCCATCAGATAGAACATCCACTACACCTCCATCAGATAGAACATCCACTACACCTCCATCAGATAGAACGTCCACTACACCTCCATCAGATAGAACGTCCACTACACCTACATCAGATAGAACGTCCACTACACCTCCATCAGATAGAACGTCCACTACACCTCCATCAGATAGAACATCCACTACACCTCCATCACTACACCTTCATCAGATAGAACATCCACTACACCTCCATCAGATAGAACGTCCACTACACCTCCATCAGATAGAACGTCCACTACACCTCCATCAGATAGAACGTCCACTACACCTCCATCAGATAGAACATCCACTACAGCTCCATCAGATAGAACATCCACTACACCTCCATCAGATAGAACATCCACTACACCTCCATCAGATAGAACGTCCACTACACCTCCATCACATAGAACATCCACTACACCTCCATCAGATAGAACATCCACTACACCTTCATCAGATAGAACATCCACTACACCTCCATCAGATAGAACATCCACTACACCTCCATCACATAGAACATCCACTACACCTCCATCAGATAGAACATCCACTACACCTCCATCACATAGAACATCCACTACACCTCCATCACATAGAACATCCACTACACCTCCATCAGATAGAACACCCACTACACCTCCATCACATAGAACATCCACTACACCTCCATCACATAGAACATCCACTACACCTCCATCACATAGAACATCCACTACACCTCCATCACATAGAACATCCACTACACCTCCATCACATAGAACATCCACTACACCTCCATCACATAGAACATCCACTACACCTCCATCAGTACACCTCCATCAGATAGAACGTCTACTACACCTCCATCACATAGAACATCCACTACACCTCCATCACATAGAACATCCACTACACCTCCATCACATAGAACATCCACTACACCTCCATCACATAGAACATCCACTACACCTCCATCACATAGAATATCCACTACACCTCCATCAGATAGAACATCCACTACACCTCCATCAGTACACCTCCATCAGATAGAACATCCACTACACCTCCATCACATAGAACATCCACTACACCTCCATCAGATAGAACATCCACTACACCTCCATCACTACACCTCCATCAGATAGAACATCCACTACAACTCCATCACTACACCTCCATCAGATAGAACATCCACTACACCTCCATCAGATAGAACATCCACTACACCTCCATCACTACACCTCCATCACATAGAACATCCACTACACCTCCATCAGATAGAACATCCACACCTCCATCACTACACCTCCATCAGATAGAACATCCACTACACCTCCATCAGATAGAACATCCACTACACCTCCATCAGATAGAACATCCACTACACCTCCATCACTACACCTCCATCAGATAGAACGTCCACTACACCTCCATCAGATAGAACATCCACTACACCTCCATCAGATAGAACATCCACTACACCTCCATCAGATAGAACATCCACTACACCTCCATCAGATAGAACATCCACTACACCTCCATCAGATAGAACGTCCACTACACCTCCATCACACAGAACATCCACTACACCTCCATCAGATAGAACATCCACTACACCTCCATTAGATAGAACGTCCACTACACCTCCATCAGATAGAACATCCACTACACCTCCATCAGATAGAACATCCACTACACCTCCATCAGATAGAACATCCACTACACCTCGATCAGATAGAACATCCACTACACCTCCATCACTACACCTCCATCAGATAGAACGTCCACTACACCTCCATCAGATAGAACATCCACTACACCTCCATCACTACACCTCCATCAGATAGAACGTCCACTACACCTCCATCAGATAGAACATCCACTACACCTCCATCAGATAGAACGTCCACTACACCTCCATCAGATAGAACGTCCACTACACCTCCATCACATAGAACATCCACTACACCTCCATCAGATAGAACATCCACTAGACCTCCATCAGATAGAACATCCACTACACCTCCATCAGATAGAACATCCACTACACCTCCATCACTACACCTCCATCAGATAGAACGTCCACTACACCTCCATCAGAAAGAACATCCACTACACCTCCATCAGATAGAACATCCACTACACCTCCATCAGATAGAACGTCCACTACACCTCCATCACATAGAACATCCACTACACCTCCATCAGATAGAACATCCACTACACCTTCATCAGATAGAACATCCACTACACCTCCATCAGATAGAACATCCACTACACCTCCATCACATAGAACATCCACTACACCTCCATCACATAGAACATCAACTACACCTCCATCAGATAGAACACCCACTACACCTCCATCACATAGAACATCCACTACACCTCCATCACATAGAACATCCACTACACCTCCATCACATAGAACATCCACTACACCTCCATCACATAGAACATCCACTACACCTCCATCACATAGAACATCCACTACACCTCCATCAGTACACCTCCATCAGATAGAACGTCTACTACACCTCCATCACATAGAACATCCACTACACCTCCATCACATAGAACATCCACTACACCTCCATCACATAGAACATCCACTACACCTCCATCACATAGAACATCCACTACACCTCCATCACATAGAACATCCACTACACCTCCATCAGATAGAACATCCACTACACCTCCATCAGTACACCTCCATCAGATAGAACATCCACTACACCTCCATCACATAGAACATCCACTACACCTCCATCAGATAGAACATCCACTACACCTCCATCACTACACCTCCATCAGATAGAACATCCACTACAACTCCATCACTACACCTCCATCAGATAGAACATCCACTACACCTCCATCAGATAGAACATCCACTACACCTCCATCACTACACCTCCATCACATAGAACATCCACTACACCTCCATCAGATAGAACATCCACACCTCCATCACTACACCTCCATCAGATAGAACATCCACTACACCTCCATCAGATAGAACATCCACTACACCTCCATCAGATAGAACATCCACTACACCTCCATCACTACACCTCCATCAGATAGAACGTCCACTACACCTCCATCAGATAGAACATCCACTACACCTCCATCAGATAGAACATCCACTACACCTCCATCAGATAGAACATCCACTACACCTCCATCAGATAGAACATCCACTACACCTCCATCAGATAGAACGTCCACTACACCTCCATCACACAGAACATCCACTACACCTCCATCAGATAGAACATCCACTACACCTCCATCAGATAGAACGTCCACTACACCTCCATCAGATAGAACATCCACTACACCTCCATCAGATAGAACATCCACTACACCTCCATCAGATAGAACATCCACTACACCTCCATCACTACACCTCCATCAGATAGAACGTCCACTACACCTCCATCAGATAGAACGTCCACTACACCTCCATCAGATAGAACATCCACTACACCTCCATCAGATAGAACATCCACTACACCTCCATCAGATAGAACATCCACTACACCTCCATCAGATAGAACATCCACTACACCTCCATCAGATAGAACATCCACTACACCTCCATCAGATAGAACATCCACTACACCTCCATCAGATAGAACATCCACTACACCTCCATCACTACACCTCCATCAGATAGAACATCCACTACACCTCCATCAGATAGAACATCCACTACACCTCCATCACTACACCTCCATCAGACAGAACATCCACTACACCTCCATCAGATAGAACATCCACTACACCTCCATCACTACACCTCCATCAGATAGAACATCCACTACACCTCCATCAGATAGAACATCCACTACACCTCCATCACTACACCTACATCAGATAGAACATCCACTACACCTCCATCAGATAGAACGTCCACTACACCTCCATCAGATAGAACGTCCACTACACCTCCATCAGATAGAACGTCCACTACACCTCCATCAGATAGAACATCCACTACACCTCCATCAGATAGAACATCCACTACACCTCCATCACTACACCTACATCAGATAGAACATCCACTACACCTCCATCAGATAGAACGTCCACTACACCTCCATCACACAGAACGTCCACTACACCTCCATCAGATAGAATGTCCACTACACCTCCATCACACAGGACATCCACTACACCTCCATCAGATAGAACATCCACTACACCTCCATCAGATAGAACATCCACTACACCTCCATCAGATAGAACATCCACTACACCTCCATCAGATAGAACATCCACTACACCTCCATCAGATAGAACATCCACTACACCTCCATCAGATAGAACATCCACTACACCTCCATCACACAGAACATCCACTACACCTCCATCAGATAGAACGTCCACTACACCTCCATCAGATAGAACGTCCACTACACCTCCATCAGATAGAACGTCCACTACACCTCCATCAGATAGAACGTCCACTACACCTCCATCAGATAGAACATCCACTACACCTCCATCAGATAGAACATCCACTACACCTCCATCAGATAGAACATCCACTACACCTCCATCAGATAGAACATCCACTACACCTCCATCAGATAGAACATCCACTACACCTCCATCAGATAGAACATCCACTACACCTCCATCAGATAGAACGTCCACTACACCTCCATCACACAGAACATCCACTACACCTCCATCAGATAGAACATCCACTACACCTCCATCAGATAGAACGTCCACTACACCTCCATCAGATAGAACGTCCACTACACCTCCATCAGATAGAACATCCACTACACCTCCATCAGATAGAACATCCACTACACCTCCATCAGATAGAACATCCACTACACCTCCATCAGATAGAACGTCCACTACACCTCCATCAGATAGAACATCCACTACACCTCCATCAGATAGAACGTCCACTACACCTCCATCAGATAGAACATCCACTACACCTCCATCAGATAGAACATCCACTACACCTCCATCACATAGAACATCCACTACACCTCCATCAGATAGAACATCCACTACACCTCCATCACATAGAACATCCACTACACCTCCATCACATAGAACATCCACTACACCTCCATCAGATAGAACATCCACTACACCTCCATCAGATAGAACGTCCACTACACCTCCATCAGATAGAACATCCACTACACCTCCATCAGATAGAACATCCACTACACCTCCATCACATAGAACATCCACTACACCTCCATCACATAGAACATCCACTACACCTCCATCAGATAGAACATCCACTACACCTCCATCAGATAGAACGTCCACTACACCTCCATCAGATAGAACATCCACTACACCTCCATCAGATAGAACATCCACTACACCTCCATCACTACACTTCCATCAGATAGAACATCCACTACACCTCCATCAGATAGAACATCCACTACACCTACATCAGATAGAACATCCACTACACCTCCATCAGATAGAACGTCCACTACACCTCCATCAGATAGAACATCCACTACACCTCCATCAGATAGAACATCCACTACACCTCCATCAGATAGAACATCCACTACACCTCCATCAGATAGAACGTCCACTACACCTCCATCAGATAGAACGTCCACTACACCTCCATCAGATAGAACATCCACTACACCTCCATCAGATAGAACATCCACTACACCTCCATCAGATAGAACATCCACTACACCTCCATCAGATAGAACGTCCACTACACCTCCATCAGATAGAACATCCACTACACCTCCATCAGATAGAACATCCACTACACCTCCATCAGATAGAATATCCACTACACCTCCATCAGATAGAACGTCCACTACACCTCCATCAGATAGAACATCCACTACACCTCCATCAGATAGAACGTCCACTACACCTCCATCAGATAGAACATCCACTACACCTCCATCAGATAGAACATCCACTACACCTCCATCAGATAGAACGTCCACTACACCTCCATCAGATAGAACGTCCACTACACCTCCATCAGATAGAACATCCACTACACCTCCATCAGATAGAACGTCCACTACACCTCCATCAGATAGAACATCCACTACACCTCCATCAGATAGAACATCCACTACACCTCCATCAGATAGAACGTCCACTACACCTCCATCAGATAGAACATCCACTACACCTCCATCAGATAGAACATCCACTACACCTCCATCAGATAGAACGTCCACTACACCTCCATCAGATAGAACATCCACTACACCTCCATCAGATAGAACATCCACTACACCTCCATCAGATAGAACATCCACTACACCTCCATCACACAGAACATCCACTACACCTCCATCAGATAGAACATCCACTACACCTCCATCAGATAGAACGTCCACTACACCTCCATCAGATAGAACATCCACTACACCTCCATCAGATAGAACATCCACTACACCTCCATCAGATAGAACATCCACGCCTCCATCAGATAGAACATCCACTACACCTCCATCAGATAGAACATCCACTACACCTCCATCAGATAGAACATCCACTACACCTCCATCAGATAGAACATCCACTACACCTCCATCAGATAGAACATCCACTACACCTCCATCAGATAGAACATCCACTACACCTCCATCAGATAGAACATCCACGCCTCCATCAGTACCTCTGTCAGATGTCCATCAGTGGCTCAAACATGGAGGAGGACCGTGAACATATTTCAAATTCTTAACCGCCCCTTTCATGACAGGTATTGTTCTACTTGGAGATGGTGACTCACCGACTCCGAGGGTCTGGCTCCGTTCAGGGGGGCGTAGGCCACCCGGTACTGCTGCACCTTTCCAGAAGCAGGTTCCCAACGCACGTTCAGGCTGTTGGGGGTGGGGTTATACACCTGGATGTTCCTGGGCGGGGTCCGGGGGACTGCAGACACGAAGACAGGAAAACAAAGTCAACAAAACTTTCCAGCATCTGCCCAGTTCATTTCTGAGATTGATAAAGACCCCGAACCAGAACCAGCAGTTCCCGAACCAGAACCAGCAGCTCCTGAACCAGAACCAGCAGCTCCTGAACCAGAACCAGCAGTTCCCGAACCAGAACCAGCAGTTCCCGAACCAGAACCAGCAGCTCCTGAACCAGAACCAGCAGCTCCTGAACCAGAACCGGCAGTTCCACGCACGCACACACAGAGTCTCAAAGCTACTGGTACACGAAGGAAACCAGTTAAAAATCCTGAAACACCTCATCCTGACACTGGAAAACTACAATGACCAGTTACGCCATGTTTCCTCATCAGTGCTCCTCTGGCTGCAGGTTTACTGGAAGTTCTTACAGGTTCTTAGAGGTTGTAGGAGCAGAACCTCCAGATCACAGACCCTGTTCTATGGATTTAGAACATACAGGAATTTCTTCACACGTTTTCAGGTTAAATCGTTCCACTCTTTCTTGCAGCGTCTCTACGGGTAAAACTTCAGGATTCTGCTGAGAACCATCTGAAAGACCATCTGCGAGGACAAAGAAGGTGCTCTGTCCACCGGGACATCAAACTACCGGCACAGAGACGGAACCAGAACCCCGGCAGCTGAAAAGAACATTCAGACGCCAAGCTCGAGTCCTCAGGACACCACTTTAATTTGGAAACAGGAAAAGCCTCCAGAGAGTACCTGGAGGTCAGGCTCACCTGGACATCAGGTTTCTGTTTAAAGATGGAAAATGGGACTGAAAACATGGTCTGGTTTGTCTGGTTCAGTTCCTTCATCAGAGTGAATACATAACAACACATTACAAACTTATTCACATGACGACAAGGTTCTGCTTCTCCAAACCAGGACTGGCGTTCGTCACAACAATCATTTGACCTGATCAGAACCAGGACCACAATGTCCATTATATTGACTTACGGGTTTTTCCTTTTGCGGACTGGCGCAGACCTTCTCCCTCTGGGTAGACTGGAACCACAATGACGGTGTAGAGTGTGTCTGACAGCAGGTTCCTGAGGACGGTGCTGGTGGTCCCGCCCGAGACCTGCTCCTGATCACAAAAAACCTGTCAGACCAGGACCTGCAAGACTATGTCCAGGTCAGGACTAAGTCTGAATCAGGTCTGAGTGCAGGTAAGGCTAAGTCTGGATCAGCGTTAAATCTGGATCAGGGCTAAATCTGGATCAGGGCTAAATCTGGATCAGGGCTAAATCTGGGTCAGGGCTAAATCTGGGTCAGGGCTAAATCTGGGTCAGGGCTAAATCTGGATCAGGGCTAAATCTGGATCAGGGCTAAATCTGGGTCAGGGCTAAATCTGGATCAGGGCTAAATCTGGATCAGGGCTAAATCTGGGTCAGGGCTAAATCTGGATCAGGGCTAAGTCTGGGTCAGGGCTAAGTCTGGGTCAGGGCTAAGTCTGGATCAGGGCTAAGTCTGGATCAGGTCGGAGTGCATGTAAGGCTAAATCTGGATCAGCGTTAAATCTGGATCAGGGCTTAGTCTGGATCAGCGTTAAATCTGGATCAGGGCTACGTCTGGATCAGGGCTAAATCTGGATCAGGGCTATGTCTGGATCAGGGCTAAATCTGGATTAGGGTTAAGTCTGGATCAGGGCTAAATCTGGATGAGGGTTAAATCTGGATCAGGGCTAAATCTGGATCAGGGCTAAATCTGGATCAAGGCTAAATCTGGATTAGGGTTAAGTCTGGATCAGGGCGAAGTCTGGATCAGGGTTAAATCTGGATCAGGGCTAAATCTGGATCAGGGCTAAATCTGGATTAGGGCTAAATCTGGATTAGTGCTAAATCTGGATTAGGGTTAAATCTGGATTAGGGCTAAATCTGGATTAGGGTTAAATCTGGATTAGGGCTAAATCTGGATTAGGGCTAAATCTGGATTAGGGTTAAATCTGGATTAGGGTTAAATCTGGATTAGGGTTAAATCTGGATTAGGGCTAAATCTGGATTAGGGTTAAATCTGGATTAGGGCTAAATCTGGATTAATGCTAAATCTGGATTAGGGCTAAATCTGGATTAGGGCTAAATCTGGATTAGTGCTAAATCTGGATTAGGGTTAAATCTGGATTAGGGCTAAATCTGGATTAGGGCTAAATCTGGATTAGGGTTAAATCTGGATTAAGGTTAAATCTGGATTAAGGTTAAATCTGGATTAGGGCTAAATCTGGATTAGGGCTAAATCTGGATTAGGGTTAAATCTGGATCAGGGATAAATCTGGGTCAGGGCTAAATCTGGATCAGGGCTAAATCTGGATCAGGGCTAAATCTGGGTCAGGGCTAAATCTGGATTAGGGTTAAATCTGGATTAGGGCTAAATCTGGATTAGGGTTAAATCTGGATTAGGGCTAAATCTGGATTAGGGCTAAATCTGGATTAGGGCTAAATCTGGATTAGTGCTAAATCTGGATTAGTGCTAAATCTGGATTAGGGTTAAATCTGGATTAGGGTTAAATCTGGATTAGGGCTAAATCTGGATTAGGGTTAAATCTGGATTAGGGTTAAATCTGGATTAGGGCTAAATCTGGATTAGGGTTAAATCTGGATTAGGGTTAAATCTGGATTAGGGCTAAATCTGGATTAGGGTTAAATCTGGATTAGGGTTAAATCTGGATTAGGGCTAAATCTGGATTAGGGCTAAATCTGGATTAGGGTTAAATCTGGATCAGGGATAAATCTGGGTCAGGGCTAAATCTGGATCAGGGCTAAGTCTGGATTAGGGATAAATCTGGATCAGGGCTAAATCTGGGTCAGGGCTAAATCTGGATTAGGGTTAAATCTGGATTAGGGTTAAATCTGGATTAGGGCTAAATCTGGATTAGGGCTAAATCTGGATTAGGGCTAAATCTGGATTAGGGTTAAATCTGGATTAGGGCTAAATCTGGATTAGGGTTAAATCTGGATTAGGGTTAAATCTGGATTAGGGCTAAATCTGGATTAGGGTTAAATCTGGATTAGGGTTAAATCTGGATTAGGGCTAAATCTGGATTAGGGCTAAATCTGGATTAGGGCTAAATCTGGATTAGGGTTAAATCTGGATCAGGGATAAATCTGGGTCAGGGCTAAATCTGGATCAGGGCTAAGTCTGGATTAGGGATAAATCTGGATCAGGGCTAAATCTGGGTCAGGGCTAAATCTGGATTAGGGTTAAATCTGGATTAGGGTTAAATCTGGATTAGGGCTAAATCTGGATTAGGGCTAAATCTGGATTAGGGCTAAATCTGGATTAGGGTTAAATCTGGATTAGGGCTAAATCTGGATTAGGGTTAAATCTGGATTAGGGTTAAATCTGGATTAGGGCTAAATCTGGATTAGGGTTAAATCTGGATTAGGGTTAAATCTGGATTAGGGCTAAATCTGGATTAGGGTTAAATCTGGATTAGGGTTAAGGGTAAATCATGACTAATTTCCGGTAACGGTAAAGTCCGGACTCCGGACCGTGACTAAGTCCAGTTTGAGACCCATTCTTTTCCAAACTGGGGAGACGGCCCCTTCGACAAAGGTCTACAACCTGTGGTTTTGAGGCTGCAAGTGAATGTTTGGACCTTCTAGATGGTTCTTGTTCAGATTATCCACCTCCTTTCTCGGGCTGCTGCAGAAAAAGTAATGGGTACAGCTTCCTGCCAGACACTGGAAGCAGCAGTAAGCCATTGGCTAACAGTGGTAGCAGAGCACCGACTCTGCTTTACTGAACAGTAATTTGCTGTCAGCTCAGTAGATAAAACTCTGTTTTAGTTTTATTTGCGTTGTAATAATCTAGAGTTGACTAAAATGGCCTTGCGGAGTCCGATAGCTGTCCGTGGCTGCGATAGCAACCAGACCAGCTGAATCAGCGGCGACAACAGTGTTTTAAACAACACAAACCAAAAACTGGTTCCTGTGAGAAGTGGAATAGTTTCCATCGCCTGCATACAGATGAAGAACGGAGAACGATGTGTCCGAAAATCTGCGGAGACCATCCAAAACGCTCGTTTGACTTTGTTGACAAACGGCCGACGGAAAACCCGTATCCTGGACATGATTCGCTCTCAGGACCAACTAACTTGGTGCCAAAATAAAAAAAAAAGCTCAAGATGCGCAGGCTTAGTGAATTTAAGAGCTGAGCTTATTTCCAGTGAAAAGTGAAAGACATTTCACCTAAATATGCTTCCACATTTTATTCACTGAACATTTTCTGAAAACATCTGAGGTACAATTTAACCATCCTCCATCTGAAAAGGCGAAGGACTGCACAGCTTTTAGAGCTGGAACGTTTCATTTGTTCTTACATGAATTACACACTGACAAACACTTTAACACAAAAGGAATTTGTAAAAGAAAAAAAGTTTTGATTCTTATCACTGTATTTTATACTTTTATACTATTTTTTTTACTATATATAAGCATTTGTGAAAAGTAGAAATTCTGGAGGTGTTTCATGTACCTGTAAAGTCTCTGTCAGGCGAAATGTCCAGCTCCAGGTGTTGATGTTCAGACAACCAGCCTGCTGTTTGTATTCCATCTGACGTCGAAAGGAACACCCAGGCTCGGTGATGCAGGACTTTTAGCCTTTGGTTGGGCTCTATGTCTGCTTTCAGATGAATAAGATTGTGTCCCACCTCTTAACAAAACGCGAGCGACCTTAAGACTGTGTCGATACTGCTGCGCTTCAGAGCTTTTCAGCTTGTTCATTGCTTCCCTGTCAGAAGCAACCAGTCACTGAAGTAGCTAAATATGCTCGTGTATGTGATCACTGACCACATCTTCAGGTTATCTCCCTATCCCTCATCCGCAGTTGGCAGCGATGTGATAATACTGTCCGTTTCACCTGTGACAGGTGGTGTTCCCACGTTTAAATTGCCAACACTTGAAGAACCTGCATTAGCGCGGACTGTTCGCATGTAAACGAAGACCGATTCCAGTCGCGCCCATAATTCACGCAAGGCCTCATGAAGGCTAGGAATAAGATCAATAAAGAACAAGGTCCAGTTTTAATGAGTCCTGGCTGTATTTATGCAGGACATGTGAAGGTAGATCAGACCTAACCCTGCGGTGTCTCACCATGTCTTCAGCTCCTCCGGACTCGGGGACGTAGAAGATGCGGTACTGCCTGACGTTCCCCTCTGCTGGTACCCAGCGCACTGTCAGCGAGCTGGTGGTGGGATCGGTGACCTGGAGGTCCTTCACGCCTCCCAGAGCCTCTGTGGACACCACAAGGACAAGGAGGTGTAACTGAACAGGTCAGTTACACCTCCAGCACATCTGCTCCTTTTCCAACTCACTCGTCTTCCCGTTCTCAGACATGGGTTTTCCCTCCACCTCAGCGTAGACGGGAACCACCGTCACCCTGTACTCGGTGTCCGGGCGCAGTTCCCTCAGAACGGTGGTGGTGGTCAGACCTGATACCTGGGTCTGAAGGATGGAGGGAAGAACGGGGGGGGGCGACAGGAGGACACAAAATGCATAAATGGATGAATGGATTGATGAATGGATAAGTCCTTGGGACTTGTTGTTCTTGCAGATTTTGATGATTTAACAGGAATGAATTGATTAATTAAACAGTATATTGATGAATCATTCTGGACGTCCTCTTCATCCTGAATCTGTAAACCTACCTTGCTCTCTGCACCTCCGGCGACAGGGACATAGATGATCTGGTACTGTCTCACATCGCCTTCGGCTGGGTCCCATCGGACCCTCAGAGAGTTGACGGTAGGATCGGTCACCTCAAGGTTCTTCACGCCGCCCAGACGTTCTGAAAGAGACCAGTCACATGACTAGTTTGAACCAGACGAGTGGAGTCAATCACATCAGGACACACCAGAATCCATCTGTCTAAACTTCCTGTTTCTATGGGAAACAAACATCTATGTGGAAAAAAGGTGCATGTGTTTTGCTCTGCAGCGCCCAGCAGACAGGTGGGTTTACTTTATCAGAAGTTTCCAGATAGATCAGAAACAAGGAGGACGCCTAAACTCTCTGGAATTTATCCTTTTCTAATGTAAGCCTTCAAGGTTTTGATAAAACGGGACAAAGGTAAAGCTTGTAGCTGTAGCTTGCTTGCATTTCAGTCAGGTGGAAACACTGAGTCAGCAGATAAAGGCTCAGATGCTCCAGGTGTCCTGACTCAGGCTGAATGTTTGGGGGTGTGCAGCAGGACACCAAAACCACCATTAATTATGCTGGTTTTACACAGATGTAAACATCTGAAGAGCCTGTAAAAGCAAAACCACAATCACACCCGGAGAGCTGCTCTTTTTTAGATGAAGGGATGTTTAAAAACTGATGTTTGTCATCCAATAAGGGAGGAACATTTTCATTTTTATCTGAAGACATTTAGTTGTTGGAGAATGAATTTTGGTTTTTTGTCCCTGCTGATTCCTCCTCAAGTATTTTTCTGGTTTTTCTTTCACATAAGTTTTCCCAATAACTTGTCATTTTAGCCATTTTTTTTCATTTATGTCTATTTTGAAGGGATTGATGTATAGGGACTCTGTGGAATGGTCTGGACATAAGGCTTAGTGGTTAAGGACTCTGTGGAATGGTCTGGACATAAGGCTTAGTGGTTAAGGACTCTGTGGAATGGTCTGGACATAAGGCTTAGTGGTTAAGGACTCTGTGGAATGGTCTGGACATAAGGATTAGTGGTTAAGGACTCTGTGGAATGGTCTGGACATAAGGATTAGTGGTTAAGGACTCTGTGGAATGGTCTGGACATAAGGATTAGTGTTTAACGACTCTGTGGAATGGTCTGGACATAAGGCTTAGTGGTTAAGGACTCTGTGGAATGGTCTGGACATAAGGCTTAGTGGTTAAGGACTCTGTGGAATGGTCTGGACATAAGGCTTAGTGGTTAAGGACTCTGTGGAATGGTCTGGACATAAGGATTCCTGGTTAAGGACTCTGTGGAATGGTCTGGACATAAGGATTAGTGTTTAAGGACTCTGTGGAATGGTCTGGACATAAGGATTAGTGGTTAAGGACTCTGTGGAATGGTCTGGACATAAGGATTAGTGGTTAAGGACTCTGTGGAATGGTCTGGACATAAGGATTAGTGGTTAAGGACTCTGTGGAATGGTCTGGACATAAGGATTAGTGGTTAAGGACTCTGTGGAATGGTCTGGACATAAGGCTTAGTGGTTAAGGACTCTGTGGAATGGTCTGGACATAAGGATTAGTGTTTAAGGACTCTGTGGAATGGTCTGGACATAAGGATTAGTGTTTAAGGACTCTGTGGAATGGTCTGGACATAAGGATTAGTGTTTAAGGACTCTGTGGAATGGTCTGGACATAAGGATTAGTGTTTAAGGACTCTGTGGAATGGTCTGGACATAAGGCTTAGTGGTTAAGGACTCTGTGGAATGGTCTGGACATAAGGCTTAGTGGTTAAGGACTCTGTGGAATGGTCTGGACATAAGGATTAGTGTTTAAGGACTCTGTGGAATGGTCTGGACATAAGGATTAGTGTTTAAGGACTCTGTGGAATGGTCTGGACATAAGGCTTAGTGGTTAAGGACTCTGTGGAATGGTCTGGACATAAGGCTTAGTGGTTAAGGACTCTGTGGAATGGTCTGGACATAAGGATTAGTGGTTAAGGACTCTGTGGAATGGTCTGGACATAAGGATTAGTGTTTAAGGACTCTGTGGAATGGTCTGGACATAAGGATTAGTGTTTAAGGACTCTGTGGAATGGTCTGGACATAAGGATTAGTGGTTAAGGACTCTGTGGAATGGTCTGGACATAAGGATTAGTGTTTAAGGACTCTGTGGAATGGTCTGGACATAAGGATTAGTGGTTAAGGACTCTGTGGAATGGTCTGGACATAAGGATTAGTGGTTAAGGACTCTGTGGAATGGTCTGGACATAAGGATTAGTGGTTAAGGACTCTGTGGAATGGTCTGGACATAAGGATTAGTGTTTAAGGACTCTGTGGAATGGTCTGGACATAAGGATTAGTGGTTAAGGACTCTGTGGAATGGTCTGGACATAAGGCTTAGTGGTTAAGGACTCTGTGGAATGGTCTGGACATAAGGCTTAGTGGTTAAGGACTCTGTGGAATGGTCTGGACATAAGGATTAGTGGTTAAGGACTCTGTGGAATGGTCTGGACATAAGGATTAGTGGTTAAGGACTCTGTGGAATGGTCTGGACATAAGGATTAGTGGTTAAGGACTCTGTGGAATGGTCTGGACATAAGGATTAGTGGTTAAGGACTCTGTGGAATGGTCTGGACATAAGGATTAGTGGTTAACGACTCTGTGGAATGGTCTGGACATAAGGATTAGTGGTTAAGGACTCTGTGGAATGGTCTGGACATAAGGCTTAGTGGTTAAGGACTCTGTGGAATGGTCTGGACATAAGGATTAGTGGTTAAGGACTCTGTGGAATGGTCTGGACATAAGGATTAGTGTTTAAGGACTCTGTGGAATGGTCTGGACATAAGGATTAGTGGTTAACGACTCTGTGGAATGGTCTGGACATAAGGATTAGTGTTTAACGACTCTGTGGAATGGTCTGGACATAAGGATTAGTGGTTAAGGACTCTGTGGAATGGTCTGGACATAAGGATTAGTGTTTAACGACTCTGTGGAATGGTCTGGACATAAGGATTAGTGGTTAAGGACTCTGTGGAATGGTCTGGACATAAGGATTAGTGGTTAAGGACTCTGTGGAATGGTCTGGACATAAGGATTAGTGGTTAAGGACTCTGTGGAATGGTCTGGACATAAGGATTAGTGTTTAAGGACTCTGTGGAATGGTCTGGACATAAGGATTAGTGTTTAAGGACTCTGTGGAATGGTCTGGACTAGGGATTTATGGATAAGGACTTAGTTTCTACTGTTGTGGATCGTCAGCAAGCTCTATGTACCTCCAGTTCTTACGCTCCTAGATCAATTCTACTATGATGCATACAAACCTGAGCGAAGCTGACCAAAGCACAAGGTCACAGATTGGTGGATGCAATCTCAGAGGAAAAGTAAAGTTTTTGGCCAAAGTCCACCACAACATCCTATCACATGACTCATTCAGCAGCTAAACATTTGGTATTGAGGTGGTGGGACGGGTTTGACTCTTGCCCTCCTGGACAAACATTTTTCCCTACCAATGGGATGAGGGGTTTGGTGGGATGCTGACACTTATCCTTTCACTAATCCTGCCTGGTGTATCAACCTTGGGTGTGGCTGGTCTTGCAGCCAGTGGTGCCCCATGTCGCTAGGTGTAGCGATGTAAAATACTAAAGGAGCTCACATAATCTTGTGCTTGGTTTGTTGTTTCAAGAAAAACCAATGTGTTCATCGTGCTGTGGTCAATGCATCTATCATATGATTAAATCTTTGTTTTTGGTTCATATGGTGGTCACGGTTCAGTGATCACAAGATATAAATATTTTTCTACTGGGGTCCCATAATTTTTGCGATTAACTCACTTGTCTTTCCCTTCTCGTCCTGCCTGATGCCCTCCACTTCTGGATAGACAGGAATGACGGCCACGTTGTAGAGTGTGTCAGAATCCAGGTTCCTCAGGATGGTGGTGGTGGTCCCACCAGAAACCTCCTCCTGTCCAAAAGAGAGTCAAACCTCCATCTCTATGTGACCTCGTCAGAGCTGGATGCATTTGTCTGGATGTTTTGATTTTTTATTATTTTTTTTTTTTACCATTTGCTCTTCTCCTGCAGGCTGCGAAGCGTAGAGGACCTTGTAGCTTCGGACGTTTCCTACTGCCGGTTCCCAGCGAACTGACAGCGTACTGGTAGTGGGATCGAACACTTTCAGATTCTTTACTCCACCCAGTGGATCTGGGCAACAGGAGTAGGTTTAAGACAAAGCAAGTCAACTTTTAATGTGGTTATCAGAGACCCTTGGCAGCATGAGATCCTATGCACCAGCAGATGTTAGCAGCAATGCTAACATGCAGTGTAGCAGCAACGCTAATATGTGACATTACAACATGACAGAAAAGCTGATGTCCAGACTACTTTACTCGTTCCTTGGATTATTTCACTCATTTCTAGAAATACTTTACTCATTCCGAGGACTACATTACTTGTTCCTAAGACTAATTTACTCGATTCTTGGACTGATTTACATGTTCCTAGGATTACTTTATATGTTCTTGGGACAACTTTACGTCTTTCTAGGACCATCCATCCATTCTCCGCCACTTTTCCGGGGCAGCAGCCTAAGCAGGGAAGCCCAGACTTCCCTCTCCCCAGCCACATTTGCCAACTCTGCGGGGGTATCCCGAGGCGTTCCCAGGCCAGCCGAGAGATATAATCCCTCCAGCGTGTCCTGGGTCTTCCCCGGGGTCTCCTCCCAGAGGGACGTGCCTGGAACACCTCACCAGGGAGGTCCAGGAGGCATCCTGACCAGATGCCCGAGCCACCTCAACTGGTTCCTCTCGATGCGGAGGAGCAGCGGCTCTACTCTGATCTCCTCCCGGAAGACCGAGCTCCTCACCCTATCTCTAAGGGAGAGCCCGGCCACCCTGCAGAGGAAACTCATTTCAGCCGCCTGTATACGAGATCTCCTTCTTTCGGTCACGACCCACAGCTCATGACCATAGGTGAGGGTAGGAACGTAGATCGACTGGTAAATCGAGAGCTTCACCTTCTGGCTCAGCTCCTTCTTCACCACGACAGACCGGCGCAGAGTCCGCATTACTGCAGACGCCGCACCGATCCGTCTGTCCATCTCACGCTCCATCCTTCCCTCACTCGTGAACAAGACCCCGAGATATTTAAACTCCTCCACTTGAGGCAGGACCTCACTCCCGACCCGGAGAGGGCAATCCACCCTTTTCCGGCTGAGGACCATGGTCTCAGATTTGGAGGTGCTGATTCTCATCCCAGCCGCTTCACACTCGGCCGCGAATCGCTCAAGTGAGAGCTGGAGATCACGACCAGATGAAGCCAACAGGACCACGTCATCCGCAAAAAGCAGGGACCCAATCCTGAGGCCACCAAGCCGGATCCCCTCAACACCTCGGCTGCGCCTAGAAATTCTGTCCATATAAGTTATGAACAGAATCGGTGATAAAGGGCAGCCTTGGCGGAGTCCAACCCTCACTGGAAACGAATCCGACTTACTACCGGCAATGCGGACCAAGCTCCGACACCTGTCGTACAGGGACCGGACAGCTCGTACAAGGGGGTCCGGTACCCCATACACCCGGAGTACCCCCCACAGGAGCCCCCGGGGGACACGGCTGAACGCCTTCTCCAGGTCCACAAAGCACATGTAGACTGGTTGGGCAAACTCCCATGCCCCCTCCAGGACCCCAAAGAGGGTATAGAGCTGGTCCACTGTTCCACGACCAGGACGAAAACCGCACTGCTCCTCCTCAATCCGGGATTCGACTATCCGGCAGACCCTCCTCTCCAGGACCCCTGAATAGACCTTACCAGGGAGGCTGAGGAGTGTGATTCCCCTGTAATTGGAACACACCCTCCGGTCCCCCTTCTTAAAAAGGGGGACCACCACCCCAGTCTGCCAGTCCAGCGGTACTGCCCCCGATGTCCACGCGATGCTGCAGAGACGTGTCAGCCAGGACAGCCCCACAGCATCCAGAGCCTTAAGGAACTCCGGGCGGATCTCATCCACCCCCGGGGCCTTGCCACCAAGGAGCTTTTTGACCACCTCAGCGACTTCAGCCCCAGAGATCGGAGAGTCCACTCCTGAGTCCCCCAGCTCTGCTTCCTCATCGGAAGACGTGTTGGTAGGATTGAGGAGGTCTTCGAAGTATTCCTTCCACCGACCCACAACGTCCCGAGTTGAGGTCAGCAGCTCCCCATCTCCACTGTACACAGTATTGATGGAGCACTGCTTCCCCCCCCTGAGCCGCCGGATGGTGGACCAGAATCTCCTCGAAGCCGTCCGGAAGTCTTTCTCCATGGCCTTGCCGAACTCCTCCCATGCAAGAGTTTTTGCCTCGGCAACAGCCGAAGCTGCATGCCGCTTGGCCCGTCGGTACCCATCAGCTGCCTCCAGAGTCCCACAGGCCAAGAAGGCCCGATAGGACTCCTTCTTCAGCTTGACGGCATCCCTCACTGCTGGTGTCCACCAACGAGTCCTGGGATTACCGCCATGACAGGCACCAATGACCTTAGGGCCACAGCTCCGGCCGGCCGCCTCAGCAATAGAGGCACGGAACACAGCCCATTCGGACTCAATGTCCCCCGCCTCACTCGGGACATGTTCGAAGCTCTGCTGAAGGTGGGAGTTGAAGCTCGCTCTGACGGGGGACTCAGCCAGACGTTCCCAGCAGACCCTCACAACACGTTTGGGCCTGCCAGATCTGACCAGCTTCCTCCCCCACCATCTGAGCCAACTCACCACCAGGTGGTGATCAGTTGACAGCTCCGCCCCCCCTCTTCACCCGAGTGTCCAAGACATGTGGCCGCAGATCCGACGATACGACTACAAAATCGATCATTGAACTGCGGCCCAGGGAATCCTGATGCCAGGTGTACATATGGACACTCTTATGTTGGAACATGGTGTTCGTTATGGACAATCCATGACGAGCACAGAAGTCCAATAACAAAACACCATTTGGGTTCAGAGGGGGGGGACCATGCCTCCCAATCACTCCCCTCCAGGTCTCACTGTCATTGCCCACGTGAGCATTGAAGTCCCCCAGCAGAACAATGGAGTCCCCAGAAGGAGCACCCTCCAGCACTCCCTACAAGGACTCCAGAAAGGGTGGGTACTCTGAACTGCTGTTCGGTGCATAAGCACAGACAACAGTCAGGACCCATCCCCCCACCCGGAGGCGGAGGGAAACTACCCTTTCATCCACCGGGGTAAACCCCAACGTGCAGGCACCAAGCTGGGGGCTGATGAGAATGCCCACACCTGCTCGGCGCCTCTCACCATGAGCAACTCCAGAGTGGAAGAAAGTCCAGCCCCTCTTGAGGGTTCTGGTTCCAGAGCCCAAGCCATGCGTCGAGGTGAGTCCAACTATATCTAGCCGGAACCGCTCAACCTTGCGCACAAGCTCAGGCTCCTTCCCTGCCAGGGAGGTTACATTCCACACCCTTAGAGCCAGCTTCTGCAGCAGAGGATCGGACAACTAGCGTCCCACCCTTTTGTCGCCGTTCAGCTCACATTGCACCCGACCCCGACGGCTCCTCCTGCAGATGGCGAGCCCACGGGAGGTGGGGCCACGTAACCCTCTCGGCCCCACAGGCAAAGGCCTGGCCACCAGATGCTCGGTCTCGTGCCCCACCCCTGGGCCTGGTTCCAGAGGGGGGCACTGATGACCCGCATCCCAGCAAGGGAACATTTCTGTTCATGATCGTTGTCATCATCAAAGGGGACTTTGAGCCGCACTTAGTCTGGTCCCTCCCCTAGACACCTGTTTGCCATGGGTGACCCTACCAGGGGCGTAAAGTCCCCGACAACATAGCTGCTAGGATCTTCAGGACACACAAAGCCCTCCACCACGATACAGTGACTGCTCAGCGGGGGGTCTTCCTAAGACGAGTTTACTTATTCCTAGGACTGCTTTCCATTCTCCTAGAACTACTTTACTCATTCCTAAGACCACTTTTTATGTTTGTAGAAGAACTGGACCAATATCATCTGGTTTTCCCTGGGATTTTAACTGTTTTTATCTCTCTGTCCACCTTTACACCAAACAGCTTTATGTTGTTCATAAAGCACACAACTCACTTGTCTTTCCATTTTCCGACAGAGGTTTCCCTTCCATCTCATGGTAGACGGGAACCACGGTAACGGTGTACTCCGTGTCTGGGTCCAGGTTCCTAAGGATGGTACTCGTGGTAGTTCCAGACACTTGGTCCTGGTTGCAGACAGAAGAAACAAATAATGTTCTCAGTCTGTGATCCACAATCCTGATCCTCAACGACCACGATTGAATTTAGGGAGGGGAGATGGGGTGGGGGGGTGACTCCTTCAAAGAGGAACAGACTCATGGTCGGTCTCCTGCTTCACATACTGTGTACATTTGTTATTTATCCATTAAATTTAACAGTTTCTCTCCCAGAAACTGCCAAGGGACTGACATAATTCCTTCTGTTTCCAAACTTTTAGTTTTACAACATTTCTTGAACTAATTTTGAAAGCCATGAAACAGATCCCTCCATCACGTCACCGTTTCCCACTTCACGCTCAGTTATTCCATATTAGCTGTAAGAAATGTAGATTTTACCTTTTCCAAACTCTTTCATGTTTCATGTTTTGACACTGCAACTTTTCCACAACAAGAGAAGAACTTACATGAAACTACCTGGGAAACAAAAAGTATCATCTCATTCTGCCAACATGTCTCTGCCTGTTTGAGGAAAAAAAAAATCCAGGGTTTCAGGCCATTCGCTCATCAGGTACAGTACCAGCTCTCAGTTAGAAACCACATCTGAGCCTAACTTATCTCGGTGAGGACACTCCTGACGTTGCGGTAACGTATTGTGTCTTTTCCTGTTTGCCTAGCGTGTGTCACTGCGGATTGCTACGAGCCGTTGGCTCCTTTAACTTCTTTTTAACTTCTATCTATTGTTAACCAACCACTCACTTTAGCGCACAATATCTTCCCAAACCACTGTTCTATATATTGCATTTATTTTTGGGATCTTTGGCTTTCTGTTTACTGACTTAAACAGCTCAAGCACTCGGTTTTAGAATGGCTGCTAGCTCTCTTCCCACACCCCGGTCCCCTGCCTTTTCTTGCTCGGTTTGACAGTTGCTACTCCTCCGCCTCCTTTAGTGATAATGGTAGGTGTATTAAGTGTAGCAGCTTGGCAGCCTTGGAGGCGAGGCTCTGTGAGTTAGAAGCCCAGCTCCGCACTCAGGGAAGCAGTTAGTCAGCAAGCCCCCATTAGCCAGTGCGGAGCTACCAGCCAGGGCAGCTAGCCCACCTAGCGGTCCCTCAGCAGTTCCCGCGCAGCCGGGAGCCGAGGCGGGCTGGACGACGGTCAGGCAGAAGCGTAGCCCCAAACCAAAACCCACTGGCCACCACCGACCTGTTCACGTTTCTAACAGATTTTCCCCGCTCGGCGACACACCCGCTGAGGCAGAAACCCTGATTATAGGTAGTTCCATAGTCAGAAACGTGGCTCTAGAGACACCGGGGACCATAGTCAAATGCATTCCTGGGGCCAGAGCGGGCGACGTCGAATCGTATTTGAAACTGCTGGCTAAGGCTAAACGTAAATACCGTAAGATTGTAATTCACGTCGGCGGTAACGACACCCGGTTACGCCAATTGGAGGTCACTAAAATTAATGTTGCTTCGGTGTGTAACTTTGCCAAGAGCATGTCGGACTCCGTAGTTTTCTCTGGTCCCTTGCCAAATTTAATCAGCGATGACATGTTTAGCCGCATGTCATCCTTCAACCGCTGGTTGTCTAGGTGGTGTCCCGATAACAACGTGGGTTTTATAGATAATTGGAGCGCTTTTTGGGGAAAGCCTGGTCTTATTAGGAGAGATGGCATCCATCCCACGTTGGATGGAGCCGCTCTCTTATCTAGCAATATGGACTCTTTTATTAGTCAGCTAAATTGACAACTCAGGGTTGGGACCAGGAGGCAGAATTGTAGTCCTACACACTTTTCTGCAGCTTCCCACCTGCCGCCGCCCACCCAAAACCCCATTCCGACCTTATACAACTTCCCAGCAGTAAGAATTTAACAACACAAAAACACCTTTTGGGTTAATCTTATGGGTTTCTGATGAGCTTGTGGCAGGTAAAAATGGATATTTACGTAGCTAAATGTATTGGGATTTTCCTTAGTTTCTTGTATATATTTTGAAGTATGTTAATGTTGCTTCTGTTGATATTTGGTTTACATAATATTTGAGGAACCGTGATGGCTTTTAAGTCACCATTTTTATTCCACTATAGTTTTATATGTCTTTTAGAAAAGCTGGGAAACGGTTGTTTTGGTGGCGGAGAAGACCTGCAGTTGTCTGCCTTTCTATTACTGTGTTTCTCAAAGTGATATTAGATCTTACCACATCCTGCTCTCCTCCAGCGACTGGCACCCAGATCAAGATGTACTCTCTGACGTTTCCTTCCGGAGGCTCCCAGCGGACGTTCAGGGTGCTAGTGGT